>NT_176641.1:301590-316014 GCF_000188095.3 Bombus impatiens
GGTGGGGGGGGGGGGGGGGGGGGGGTGTTCCCTCTGCTGGTGCGAATCATTCTGTTTCGAAGGGAGAGGAGGGTTGGGTTGTCAGAGGGGCGGAAAGAAACTACCACCAATACGGCAGGCGTCACGAGAGAAGAGAGGAACGTGGTTTGCGATGGTACGGCTGGAATTCCGAGGGTAAAATCGAGTCGAACGAATCAGCTGTTTTGGACAAAGGAAACGTCGAGCGCTTGCCTCTAATCGACTTACTAGCCGTGACGCGATGAACGCGATATACCGCGGCAAGAGGCAGCGATGCATTTTTTACGAGTTTTACTCTGCATCGTATCGAATTGTAACAAAAGGTGGGCCACCAGAAAAATGCTGCCCAGTTCGAATGGCTAATTCACTTTATTACGTTACCTCTCTACGGCGAGAGAGGGGGATTGATTCGCGTTCCCATTTTCCGACCTGCGATTGTAATTTCGCTTTATAAATAATTTCGTACTCCGCAGCCAAGTTTAAATAACGTTCCGACGATGAAAATTTTCCTTCGATTCGATTTGGTTGATCGTTGAATTGGGTCGCACGTGCAAATTTTGAGCATACGTATATAGAGGTATGCATTACGCAATTTTCTTTGCTGCCTGAAATCACTCCAAGGAAGTGAAATTGACTCCAGAAAATCCAGTTATTTTCCGATTTTACCTTATAGCTCGCTACAAAATTGATATATTTTTCACGAAATGATGGTCCTAATTGAAAGAAGCAACTTTCGTCTGAAAACTTCTCTCTGTCCTTTATAGTTCACGAGTCATAATGCAAAGTCGGCAAATAGCAGGATTTTCAAGGATCAATTTCACCCCCTTAGAGTGAATTTGGGTAGGAAGAAGAAAAATTGCGTAGTACATACCTACATATCCTCTACATATGCCCCAAGTTTAATAATAGCTAAAATATAATTTTTTGGATTTGTGGGTTGGGGATCTACCCCTGTGAGAAAGGTTTTTTCATATTTTAGCGATAAAGAACAGTTTATTATATTCTACGCGATTGTCTGTCTTTACTCGCAATTAATCTCTTATTAGTTAGACTATTACATTGGTAGGTTTATTTTTAATAATTTGCTAATAAATGGTGTTTTATAATAGCCAAAATTACGTAGAGCTTTAAACGTTATGTTACAGTCCTGTTATTTGTCCTGGATATTCGACTCAGAGCGGTTTATTCAACTATATAAATAGTTACTTATATGTTAATGTTTAATTAGTCAGTAGTGTGTGTAAAACAAACGAAGCACGACGGTGAAAACAATTTCCTTAATTAATTTCTTGTTACGTCAAGCCTTCGTTGATATTTACAATATCACCGCAGTTATTCGTCTGCTACTTACAACAAGCAAAAGTAAACATGAATGTTCTGGAATTTACACACAAGCTATAACTAGGTATAACGACTGTGACATCGTAAACAAATGACTGTAAATACTACTACTGTTATTAAGACAAACATATATCGTTTCAGATTAAAGATTATACCTTATATAACTTATTTTGTATTATGACTTCCATATACCGTTATAATTCACCGTATTTTTAGGTATATAAAATATTTGGATAATCCATTCATACTTTCAAACGAAACGTAATAAACATTATTAAAATTTATCTCTATAAAAACACTTTCGTTAAAGGCTATTGTTGCTGAACACTCACTTGTCCCTCTGACTAAGAAACACAGAACAATACTTCATAAATAAACGATCCATAATGCTTGTAAATCTAAGGACAAGTAACCTCTGATTTTAAAAAGCAGAAAACGGAAGTACATATATCGTAAGAGAATACGGGAAGATCTTGATCACGTTCTGATGGCCGAGACAGAATCCCTATCACTGATCTCTTCATTCCTTTCTACGTATAAACGTAAACATTATTCGCATTAAAATATTGGCCTAGTAGACATCGTATTCAAGTGTGTATTCCATGTAGAGTAGTGTTGCCTGGATACACGTAATGGGAGCATTAAACAGGTTAAAAGAGGCGAACAGGTAGACGACAAAACAGCATCCAAAGAAAAAGTCCCTAGTATCCTTAGTATACATAATGGAGAGCTAGTCTTTTCCGCAATGGCTCTTGCCTATGGAAGCAGGTGGTCCAACAGCGTCTTCTTTGTGTGCACTGCGTAACACGTGTTCGTCCGAGAATCCTTCTAAATTTACACCAGCTTATTTATATACAGACTAATGTCTTTCGTCGTGAAGATAGTATGCTAACACGACTTATCTCTCTTCAGACGTTCGAATTGCTTTAGAGAAACAGAAAATAGGATTTTAGCGAAGTGAAATGTATCGAAATTTTGGTAATTGTACAGGTTATATTTTTTGGCTGAGACCACATTCTCTTTTACATAAATAACAAAAATATATATATAATATATATTTATAATTATTTGATTAAATGAATATACTATATATATTTATATATATTTATTTTTCTTATATTTATTAATATTTATATAATCATAATGTATATATACGAATTTGAAACTAGCTGTGATAGAGATAGAAAAAAGGGAGACCTTCTTTGTACAAGTTTCAGTATATTTTTTGCAGGACCTGTTTAAACATAATCACTTTAAACGAATCAATATTATCTCTGAAAATTGCCCAGTTTGGAGCCCCCTTTCATGTAGAAAAGAGTTCATTTATCGCTTAATTACATCTTGCTAGTTTAAACTAATTAAATCTTCGTAATTGAGTTAAGATAAAGAATTCCTAAGAAAATCAATTTTCTATGTTACAAAACTTCCGTCATATTTTTCCAGTATTACTCTACACGTATATATATTAAATATTTAATTAATTAATTATCAAGATATCTGTAACTAAAATTAGATCCTTTCTTTATTCTGAATATTCAATTAATAATAATATTATTCTTTTTACTTGCTATTTCAATCATTTCAGCATGTTAAACAGCATATTTGATCGAAAAAGAAAAGAATGTAACAGATACGCACATTGACGGGAAACAAATGACGAAAGTTATACCATTCGAATGGAAATATCTACGTAATTTAATTTACAGAAATTCTAAACACTAAAAAGCAAGACTCAAATCTTCTGGTACATGTCGTGATCTCTGATGCGAATTGATTTAGGAAGAAAATCAAAAGCTGCTGTAGATGTCAAATATTTGTACAGACGCACGGTTAATGTCGTCGATGTAAGCTACTTAATTTCTTTTGCGGAAGGAAAGCACAGGGACAAAGAGCGGCAAAACTTTCGTTTCCTACGTGGCCGGAATAGCAGCTTAGACAGAAGATCCGCTTGTTTCTTAATGAAAGGGCCCCCGGCCAAGGCTCAGTCCTTTGCGACGGTGCTATTGTGATTACAAGAACCTCAGCTCTATCGGCTTGCCGAGGCAATTATAGGAGCGTGCAAAAAAAGGGAAGGAAGAGTTGCAAGAACGGGACACGGAGGAGTATGCAGGAATTACACACTGGCGTACCGTAATTATGTCTGCTGGTAACTATATTCATCCCGTACAGCCATATACGTGGACAGGATGTATGCAATATCTTAGTTAAACTTTTCGCCTTTTATATAGATATTGCATTTTTCGCTCGTTTATATATTTTAAACAATTATGTAATTTGTGGTGGAATATTAGTTTTGCCTGGATGTTATAGCCTGGAGTATGCAAGACACGTTGAAAAATTATATAAGTTCTGATAGAATGTTAATGTGACAAATATGAAGAATATTACAGTCACGAGATTAATATACGTTAAAATTTGTATAATTTGTAATGTTAATCTCGTAAACATAAAGGATAGTATAATCTCGAAAATGGAAAAATATAATCTCCTTATACAGAGCTTGGACGAAATATTTTCATAATTGTACAGTAAAATAAATATTTCCTAAATTGTTGATGAAACAGGCTTCGATAACTTTCTTACATTAAATTTCCACTGAATAGGATCATCATATTATGTGATTCTATTTAAACGTATATATTAGGTGGTCCCAAAAGTTTTTTGGTTTTATAAGGAAATAATAGAAGCACACTTTGTTTTATATTATTTTATTAAATTATGTATGATCCATTTTGTAGTAATAGGACAAAATCAGATCATATATAAGATCATACATAATTCAATAAAATAATATAAAACCAACAATATTGTGCATTTATTATTTCCTTAAAAAACCAAAGAAACTTTTGGGACAATCTAATATTTTAAGTTCTTAAGTTCTCCAGTTTCGTAATGAGTGAGTAAAGAAAAGTTTAACCTACAAAACAATGGTTGTCATCAAGATTCGATTTTCCAATTGGTATACTCAGTACACCACATAATTGCATGTAAGCAATATGGTTGGTAATCCGATTTACTGTTCGAAATTAATCGCAATTGGAGTCTGTATGAAATAACGCGAGATACTGAATCGATTAAACGTTTCACCGCGGTGGTCCACTCATTGAGAATTGTATCGGCGTGCAAAACATTTCATTACGACGAAAACATAGCCAGACTGGTTTCGTCCGCGAGCATATCGCTCTTATACTTGCTCAATCTATACAAAATCTGGTTTTCAAATTTCCCAGATTATATCTATTGAAATTATTATGTTGATATGTACATATTCATACTATTGCGAAATTGATCTATATCACTATATGTATAATTATAGAATATGAATTATTATTAGGATAATCCCTTCGATCTGTTTGCTCAATAGAACGTTTCGGGAATGACTGTCTATTTTCTTTATTTAATTAATATTTCGGAAATCGATAGAGACTGATCCATCTTTTGAATTTCGACCATATACAGGAGGCAGGCTTTGGTATTACACGCTGTAATTATCGAACACCCCGAACAATATCATTGCAAAAGGAAGTAACTTTTTTCTGCGTGTTTATAAGAAAAATAGAAGGAAAGTATGTGGCCACGATTTTCTTTTTCTCTTATCACACTGAACGTGGGAAAACGAGATAGCGAAACTACTATCGAAATTACGATACTGACGTAAGCAATATAAATTTAATGAAATGCAGAATATTAACTATATACTATAGGAATGTTCTGTTGTCGAGGAGCAAAGAATTAATTAAACAATTACAATAATTGGGTTTCTTGCTTCTCCATTGTTATACAATGTTTCATCTATCAAAAACCACATTAGCGATTCGTAACTTTTTGTATTCGGATTGCAAAAGATTGTAATCTTATACTTTGACGAAAATTTTGTAGCGAAAAATGTGTAATATATCACAAAATATTCTCCATAGAAATTCAAGCTGTTTCAATAAAAGAAACAAACAAAAAGAAACGTGAATGTTATATATTATACTTTTTTTGCAACGCGCAAAATATCGATTACATCAGAATGTTTAACTGTGCTATACGCTTCTATCTTTTCCTAAACAAAACGCATGATTAGATTTCATGTTATTATGCTGCAGTTTAGGATTACTTATGCTCGATTATGCGTATAGCGTAATACGTATTGAAATACGGGGTAGTGCAACTAGTTAAGGGATGAAATGCATATTGCTACTCATGGCGCGACGTATCGGTTGATTAATGATTTAAGCTACGGGTTTCTCGTTTTCCAACAACAGCCATTAGAACACAACTCATGGTGTAACAGGACGGACATCATGAAAGCGAGTATAAAGTAGTTAACCAGTTTTCAAATTACAACAGTTTGATTAATCTACTCGCACACTCTACTACTTTGTTCTAACGATTATTTAGTTTCCATTGTCTAGATTAACAAAGTTGTTATGTACAGAGAAATTTATTGTTGCAACGACGATTGTTGTAATTGTATAGGTATACACTTGTTCTCATCATAATTCAAACAAAGTACTATTTTATAGATCAAAAGTCAAAATAACCGCAATCATTCCTGACAAATGTATGTAACATTAAACATTCAACGAAATGCAGGAAACAATATGACAAATGTATCTACATATGTTTTAGTACCTTTATATTCTACTATAAGTTTTCCAAATTGGAAATAAATTTTATGTCAAACGTCAAAATTAAATTCAACGTGAGCTTTATGTCCTCCAATACAGAGAACCATTAAGGTATTTGCTTAGCCTGTTTATCAAAATTCGTTCTACGTTCAGCTCTATAATAATATTCGGCATAAACCGCATGGCCATTACTATGAACAATCTATGCGTATTATGTGTAATTATGTTTAATCGATGTACTCTCTCGGTCTTCTCGTATTACATACGTATTAAAGAGCCATTATACCTTGCCATCTGATAATTGTAGACGCAATATTTATTTATTTAAGAATACGTGTATATTTTATTAAGTTGGTGTATTCAAATAAGTTATTTTTTCACAAACAACAGATAAATAGATATTTACAGTCTTCGCGGAAATTAAATTCCAACGACCAATTCCACGAAAATTTCTTTACGTAGCCTATAGGAAAACTAAAACTCCTCAGACGCTGTATCGAAACATCGTATGATAATAACAATAATAACAAATCATCGAGAACAAATAAAGCGGGATCGCGTGACACGAATAAGCGAGGTTGGAGTAAATCGAGGGACGATGGTTGAAGGCAGCCCGTCCATTATGATGTTACAATCACGCGGAAGAAAATGTTCGTGTATCGAGAGGAAAAGAATGGGAAAAGAAAAGGGGACCAGATTGGAACAGGGGGGAGGGGGAGAATTAAGCTGACGATGAGAGCGGCAGAGGCTTCGAAAATGGATCCGGAGAAAATTCAGGGAACGATAAGGCGCGCGCACCAGTCCACAGATCGCCAGTCGTTTAGATTCGCATTTCACGCAGCGCCGGCCCTCTAGATGGCTTGCTATTGTGCGCCGGATATTTTATACTGTATGAAGATGAAAGGCAATAAAGATTGTGGCCTATTGTGTTGCCTCGGTTAAATTCAAATAGCCGTTGTTTTATTTTTCAAAAAGAATCCCCCAACACTGATGCTTCTAGTTTAGGCAAGTTATAACAGTATCTTGTTTCTATTTATACTTTGATACTTTTACAACAGAAATTCGATACGTTGTAACGAGCCTGCAAAGGCTGTGGCCTGGTTGAGTATAAAATACATACATATGCAGTTTCTTGGAAATTTTAAACGCCCTTCTAAAGCTTATAACGGCAGAGACGTTGCAAAAATGAAATAAATATGTTTACAATTGGTGTATTATAATTGACACGATACAAATTTTATTGTGCGGTTATGGTTGTATACTTGTAAGTATTAAAATGATCTTAGTAATACATTACAGGAATGCTTTTTTTTCTGTGTATGTTACAACGAAGAAATGACTATTTGTACTTCTTGAAAGTAAGAGGAAAAATTCGAATACTAGTGCCTTATCTTTCAGTGTTGTATTTGGCATTTAAAATTTCAAGCCAACTTGTTGATCCTTTTAAGTAAACGATGATGGCATTCGTTTCCGGTAAAATTTTAATGCATTATATCTTCTTTGACTTTCAATACATTTTATAAATAATCTCATTAATAATTTAACAATTAATTTCATGACGTTCGTGTTCCAGCAAATTGTAGGAATACTATAAAGTACAAACTCGAAATAATACGACGATAATACAAATGATAATCACGTAGGTACTTATTAGTAACGTTACATTATGGCATACATATATTGATTTTAAGCAATAAATGTTGGCTTTCACGGTTCTAACAACACAAACGTGATATATTACACGAGGCACACGTATACGAATCGCAAGCGCATCTCGCGGTAAACAATTTCTGTAAATTTTCTTCAGCATGTTTACAATCTAACCGAGAATGTTAATGACAGTCGGTACCCGCGGACGTCGTCATAAATTGCCCGTAGCGATGCCTATAAATTATCTTTACGCGTATTTCGCAATAAATCATAATAAATAAGATGGAGGTACGTATTTTTTCGGAAATACGGCTGACCATTTCATTGCTTGTCAGAGGAAATTAATAATAAGCTTCACCGATGGCTGTACAGCTTATATTTCTTCATTTTCGACTAATCGATCTCTCGAAAGGATATCAAGAGCTCTCTCTACGACGCTACAAAAATAAAATAAAACGAAGTAAAATAAATGAAGAGGAAAGGGGTTTGCGGTTTTGTCATCGTGAAAATCATAATGCCACCCACATGGATCACGGAGTGGCTAATTTCTGAATCCATTAAAGGCCGAGTGAATGTAGATAAAATGAGTTGTCAAAATGCAAAAAATATGTTAGGATAATAAATGTGTTATAAAAGCGTACAATATAAACCACAGGTATAAAAAGTATCATAATTTTATAAAGCGATAGTCAGTATCATCGTATTATAAAATACTTAAATTTCTCCAAGCTTTATAAAATTTGGGGATCCGAGTGGGAGGAGAAATAGTAATAGAAAAGTAGGAAACAGTTAGAGAAAAATGTGGGGCAAGTTTTTGAAATTTATTCTCATGATCGCAATGTGAATTCAATAGAACTCAATGATTGAATAGAACTCACTGTGGACTGAGTAAAATAAAATTATAAATGAAACACGCGTTAACGCAACGTTGACGCTTAACAGGTTAAAAGGATTTGCGAAAATAAAGAGAATCAAATGGTGGAAAGATGTTCAGAAACAAGAAGGGGAAGTCGCTGATTGTGAGTCAAGAAAGAAAAGGAACTCAAGAAAGTGCACAAAGAAATTCTATCGATGTACCCAGTACTAGATATGGTGTGATCCTTTTATATCACGTTGCCTTTTACTTTCTATTATTGAAGTGTCTCAGCGATTTAATCCTTTATACTTGGATCTTTTCTCGTTTGGAAGAAATTGCAGTTGATTACAAGAAATTGTAGTTCTTCGTTCCGAGTGGAGAAGTAGGAAGTAATAATTGATATAAATGAGCGGTTGGTAGCGACGTAATGATGTTATGATAAAGCAAAATATTATAGTAATAGGTATACGACATAATAAAATAGTACTTACAGAATACAAATCAAGAGTACGTATGGTGTTATGGAGGCAATAAAAATTTATTACGGTATCAGAAATTATCTTCATTGCCATTATATGAATTTTATTGACAATATTTTCAATTTACAAGCTTTGTAATACCATCATGATAAATTACTAAACTTTTTAACTATCTTTTCTGATTATTGTTATAACTGAATTTCATATGTGATTATTGAAATTTATCAGGCAGGTTTAGCGTTAGTTTAATGTTAATATTAGATAGAGAAATAATAGTCGAACACGATTAATGTAATAACTATAATAGTTATAGACCGTAATTAGTGAAAGTTTGTATTTCATTTTTATTTACATTTTCTAATCGTTCTCAATTAAGTTGTCTAGCAAATTATACACTTTATATAATTAGGTCGACCCAATAACGCCCCTCGTTCACATATAAGAACTCTACGATAGTAGGTTTTGATCGATTGTACTAATTCGTGCTAATTACCTAATCCTAACAACCATGCTCCTCGGCCCATTTTGGAACACCCCATTGTCGCACGTAATAACGTGACTCAACGCGTATCCTCGATTAAGCAACCTAGTAATTATGGTCGGACATTAGGGTTAGTTGTATCATCGATTAAGTAATTTCTGATCTGCCTTTCGGTAGATGTCAGATTTTTACTAAAAATCAACAATTAGTATTT
Source organism: Bombus impatiens (assembly GCF_000188095.3). Lineage (NCBI taxonomy): Eukaryota > Metazoa > Arthropoda > Insecta > Hymenoptera > Apidae > Bombus > Bombus impatiens. The sequence goes on from NT_176641.1 coordinate 311,246, forward strand.
TATAAAAATAAACAATATTTATAGGAAAATATTTCTTTACACCAATATAAAAATATAAACATTTCAATAACAGTTAAAAACAACTCTTTGTTTTTGTATGAAAATTAATAATCAAAATATGTGTGATTAAAAATATGTAGTCTTATATGTACGTAGAAATATAAATATTATACGTAGAACAAAAAATAGTTTGAAACAGCTTCTACGACTGATTATATCCGGCACTTTCATTCTGAGCATGAATAGCTTCTGAAGGGAGACTATTATCCTAAATTTGCGTAACTTTCGACATCTCCGAGAATTTTTAATTGAATTTCTTCGACAATTTTGTGTATAATTATCCTTGTTCATTATATCCCTGTTACATCAAATAATTTTAAACCCACATTTTTATTAGTCACATCAAGAGAATTCCTAATATATGATTGTTACCTTTCTATTACTATACTACAATCTCTGCAGTAACCTTTTCAACTAAGGCATTTTATTTTAAATTATTAAAAAAATTTAAATTACTTTAACAAATTAGCTTTGCATGTAGGTGATTCTATACTGGGAAATATTTGATAGCGATTTTGTACATACACTTTTTTATTTAATTTATGAACTGTAACAAACTTCAAGTATGACGGAAAACATATTGGTATTGCTACGAAAACAGCATGACAAATAAATAACTATATTTGATTTATTTTTTTAAAAACTATGTACAGAGGACTGAGATTTCAATAAACGTCTCGTGCATTCAAGTGTATTTAAAACCTTTTACTTGAAAAAACAAACGTTTCCTCACGCCTTTTATCACAAAGAATTAGTTAAAAGACAATTAGTTTTCTCAAGGATTATTTACAAAATTTAAACATCCAACATCGTACGTCTAATACTAATTTCTAATCGCGTAGGTTATAAACGAACTCAATACCAGTCTTAATAATTGTCAGTCGAACATCAAAGTGAAAATAATAATAATTAAATCGAAAAAACAGAACTATAAACGAATTAGCTGCCAATCCTGTCAATAAAGCCTTAAAAAAGGTTTAAAAATAAAAATGAGAGCCACGAAAAATTCCCACTTTTGTGGAATATAAGAATACACGCTTTTATCTCGATCGAAAACCAAAACCAATATTATACGAATTATATTTCATTGCATTCAGGATTTACGCATTTATTTCGACTGCAGAAATTTTATTGTAAAATTATGTGAAGATTATTTCAAACATCATAAGCAGAAGAATAGAAGATGAGGTAGAAGATGAGGTATTCATGGCGAAGGAATATCAAGTACTGTGAGAAAATATTTTTGCTTGATTTCAGAAGCTTTGCAAGATATCATCTTAATTGTGGTCACTTGAGCGATCCTTAAGAGTATCGCCTTAAAGGAAAACACGACAGCCATTGATGGATCGAGAAACGTGTCGTTAGCACTGGTGAATCCCGTTATTAGGATGGTATGCAGGCAGACTGGCTGGTCCACCAGACTAAAGAGCCTGAGAAGTGTCCACTGGCGCAAAAGCAGCAGCCGAGGCGGATGGCTAAGAAGCTGACATTGACGCATGATGTACAAATTAAAAGAATACAAGCAACCATACGTTTACGTGCATGCTGTGAGTGTGCTGTCTACGAAAGGAAAAGCGAGTTCGTTTTGCGAGGCATATCCATCAAATAATCCCTGTAATGAGTTAGTCATATTTTTCTGACAGTTCGTTGCTTTTCAGGAAATATGAAAAGCCCAATAGAATTTACTTCTCGCGTAATATAGCTAGATTGTAAAGGTTGATAGAAGTTCATATTTTAATACATTTCTGGACACCTATATTCTGAATAATTTTGCACTTTTATATTTTACGCCTAAGTATTTACGAGCTATTTATTTCCAAAATATTTGACAACAGGTTATTCACATAGAATTGAAATAAAAATTTTGAGTTGAAAACTACAATTTACGAAATTTTCACGAATTATAAAGTCTATTACAAAACGAAAAACTAGTTAAGAACGGGAGATTATTAGGAGAGAAATAATAATTTTTTTTTCTTTTAAATTAACATCATCATTGCGATTCTATTCTGAAGCTATTATCGTTTGTTCTACTTCAGTGACATTCAATGACATTGCTGTTTCGATCGAACGAATATGTCTGGGCGTAGTAGTCACCGGCAACTGAAAATAAGTGTCACCCATCTGAAAAGGTCTCGAGAGGGTGAGCGGCAGTCGCCATCCGAAAACGATAAGACACGCGTTAAGATGAGTCATCCTTTTGATTAAACGTCAAGTCCTTCTATCTTCAACTTTACACTTAAAAGACCCTGTGCAGCGCATTAGACTAATTCTACTTCATCAAGTGAAACGTGTCGTGCCTATTGTGTAAAGTACACTTCATGGATGTGACGTTATTTTTTATTTAAATTGTTTTATCGAGTTATAGCTCGACTAGTAGCATCAATTCTTAGAACAAATCTACTACTATATTACATAACATAACATAACTACTATATTAATATTTAACTCTTACAGAGTTGATATAACGTTGAGAATTATTACTGTAAAGAAAGATTATCTTGAATGATTTCTGTTTAAAACTGTATTTTCGAACGTCTGATGGCTCTTTTATGTTCACGGATTCCTACTTATTTTAATATGATACTAATAACTAATATCGTCATAAAATCGATATGACCGTTTTAAATTGTTAATGTCTCAATTTCAAACTGCGTTCTTGATTAATCAACGTTCATCGGTCGTTACATTTTAAACTCAATTGCGATTACAATCGATAAATGTCTACTTATTGTCTAATTATTCTTCTTGCTTAAACTCGTTGTACGCATTCTGAAAGGATTTAAGACGTACGATATAAATAATGCTTTAACGAGAATAAAGGAAGGACACTCAACGAACACGGGGCAAAAACCGAATTCTGTTAAATGAGAGACAAATGCAATTCCAAGCTTTCGTTTTTATTCGTTCCATGTACTTTGAAGACAAAGGATTACCTCATTACATTCCTGCCTTATTGCTTATAAACCGCTTACTTATGTACACATTGTTCTGCCATTTTCCACGCACATTTTATAACGGAAAAGTACTTTGATAATTTAGCGTAATATTCGAAGTAATCATACGTAATCGCAATTTGTGATTATTTAGTCATCGATAGCAGCAGAAGTAGGAAAGTTTTTGTTCGTCTAAACGTATGCACCGATATCACGGAACGGCGTAATTAGAAACCATTATTCGGTTCTTTGGCCTAAGTAAGAAGTTGCATTTCATTCGCGTATCAGCATTCCCCATTTAACATGAGGTTGTAATGGAGCAATGAAAGTACAGGAACGACAAGTAATAATCGTTTTATACGATGGTACGAGCGGCTATACTGAACCTTCGCTCCATCGTAGAACGTTTGAAATCGAGCGTATCAAATGGCAGCACGTAAGAGATTTCGTTTAGCCGCTTACTATACTACTCGAAGGTGGTCGCGCCTCATAAACGCCCCCGCAAATTAAAACGATCGACGAAAGATAATCCATCGTATACATGAATGTATTAAAAGCAATAACACTGAAAACATTGTCCACTAAGAATGACGAACTTGGTACAATCATTATAGTCCATTCGATGGACTAATTTCCGTAACTAATTTCATTGAAACGCATAAGCGTAAATTCTACACCATTCAAGGTATTTACTTCTATTCTCTCCTGCGTGAAAACACGTTTACGTTTATGCATTGAAATAGGGTCTTGTGGTCTTTGTCGTATAACTATTTTTAATTTTATGTAGGAGAAATTTGTACAAATTTGTATAGTTATGATTCTACGTCTAAATAATTTCCTACTTTATTGAGAAAAATTGTGAGATTATTTTCCTTAAATCTATCTAGTCTGGTTTATTTAGTTACCAACCTTCGATTATTAGTTATTATTGCAAAAAAATTTTAAAAAGTTCAAACGTCAAGTAAAGGATCAAATTTCGTCGCTTGATCAAGCAGTGTTGAAAAATACTCGAACCTAAACGGTAGTTGAAATTTAAAATTGACACGCCGCTAGTTAAAAGTGAAATAAAAAACAAAGGAATTCGTCGTTTGCAAAGTCTTCTGTAACATTTTGTCTTCTCGCGAATAGTGCACTGTGTTATTTCTTAATATTTGAAGTAGCATTTTAAAATCTATGGTATGTAAATTATTTTTGACGATGTATAGTATATTGCTTTTATTTTCATGTTCGAAAGCGGCAATCTCGTCCCGTCACTTTCCTGTCAATTACGTTAAAAGAATGGCTTTGTGTCTAATTACGCTCTTCTACGTACGTCGCCAGAGACGGAATTAGGAACATGTTTTCCAGAAAGAAATTCGAAATAGAGTCATCAAGTGAAAGTGAAGAAAGCATCCCTTCAACAGATGATGAGGATTTAGAAGATCAAGATCTGGCCTGTTTTATACGTGGCAATCAATTTTCGAACGATGTGAGGGGAGAAAAGTACGTTGGATGCACTGCGTGCTTGAAATGATACCATGAGCTGGCACATCTATATCACAAATGATGTATGTTTGATTTTTCTATAGATTCATGGTTTGTCTTATAGATATATATATATATCTTGTTACAAAAACATATTTCAAGCACATAAAAAGCGAATAATATGAACATTTTTTCATTAAAACTAAGGGGACAAAATTAGAAATTCTTTTATTAACAACTAAAAAACGTATTCTTTTATCGTGTGTATATACATACATACATATATATATATATATATATATATATATA
>NT_176641.1:317374-384316 GCF_000188095.3 Bombus impatiens
ATATCTTCGTTACTAAAATTCCAATATAACTATACCAATCTTTTTAGACTACGAAATTGATATGGTTTTGAGTATGTACTAGAAAAATTTTCATGAGACGAAATTCGTGTCCCTTACCTAATCTATTCTAATTATATATTACAATTAAATATTAAGATGCAAATGATCGGCAATATTCGAAATCTAACATATAATATTAATATACACTTTTATTTCTAATAATTCAGTATATTATAATTCACTTTTGAGTGAAACGAAAATAAAATGAAAATACTTAAAAACCAAAAATAAATTCGACTATTTATTAAAGCGTGTTTCGTGATAAATTTCTACTGGCAAACATTTCAATACAGGGAAATGTGATTCCCGAATGCCCGGGGGATTTTTGAATTAGTTATACAAATTGGTATGGCGTATCTGTTACAGTTTTGTTCTGAAAAACGAGTTTTGTATAGATCTTCCCAATATTGTTACAATACTCGCGACATTTAATCAAAAAATTTTCAATTCGGATCTACAACTACAAACGATATTTTACAACTAAATTTAATTTTTTCTCGCGTGAGAATGATAGCCTTATCCAAAATATTCCCATTCTCAACTATATTTATAGAAGGCCGCATTAACGTGACTCCTTCGTCTTTCCAATGACATAATCTTGTGAATTTTAATTTTACTACTGTGAGTAACGTCAGTACCGCACGTTAAAAATCGCAATACAGATGTAAATGAGTACCTATAAATTCATGTTGCGAATTTAATGACGGTGTAATAAATTTACTACGTTTCGTAATTTTAAGAGAAAACGACGAATAGAAACGAATTCCCTGCCGTGCATTCGGATTCATTAATGATTTTTCTCTCCTATAATATTCGACTTTACAATGCTATCGCAAACAATGTAATGCTGAATCTTTTTTAAAATTATCGCTAAAAAATGTTACAGTAGCTTTTCACAAGTTTTTTTGTAATAATTTCGAGCTATGTGCTATGAATAATACAACAAATATAAAGTGATTTTATATCTCAATACTGATAAGTGTTATATAGTTATTAATTTCACTGTACGTGTATAATTCGAACAAGGATAAATCATATGGATATCGTGTGAATAAACGTTAAGTGCCCTTCGAGGAAAGCCTTGGCTGGTTTCGCAGACTGTCGCCAATCAAACGTACATTAACCACACTGTCCTTCGCGAGTGAGTCATGAATATTAATTAGACCTTGCCGGGCTGATGCATGACCGATAAGGCTTCGGTTGTTAAGGAAGCAGTACTACGACGACTAGTTCACGGACACGTAAACTGACAAACCATAAAATACGAAGTCTTCTGTTCCTATCGATTTTAATTTCTCCTCTATGGCTGTCTTGCGAAAAGCACAGCTTTACCTTCTTTCAGACAGCTTTTTAACATTTTTAATACTTATTTTTCACTTTATGATTTAATATGTTTCACATACCTTGTTCCTTGTACCGTATATATTTTCATATTAATTTCTCTGGTAGAAGTTTTACGCCATTATCGTAAATAGTTCTGGTAAACATCGAATATAATAAAATGATAAATGGACTTTGCAAGCGTGAAAAGTATTGATTATGTCGAGTAACTTCGTGAACTTCGTAGCCATAGCCTAAGATTGAGGAACAATTGTATCTTGACTTACCGCAGTTCTCGAAAATTGGGTGGATAAATAGATATTGGAAGCTGTTGCAACTTACCTGAAACAAACGAGGATTATTATAAGCATTTTCGTATTTGAAAAATTTACAACAAATAATAGAAAACTCGTGAAATTAGACAATTTTAAATTATTCCAAATTAGTCAATTATTAAATACGACAATTTTATGCATCATACTATAATGTATTCATATTTTTTTATAAAAAGAGTTGTAGATAATGATATTTCGAAAAATGTTGCAATGAATCTGAAAGCATGGGAATTAATTATCGAATTTAAATATCACCTAAAGCAACAGTTCAAGAAAACATCGAACATCTAACGCAGCCTTGAGGTTCGAATTAATGAGATCATAAATCATCAAGCTTTCGTACAATTTTATAATAATCGACATTAAGTCATTAAGTTAAGTGCGTGTCTGATGCCAAGTCGTTTTAGTAATTTAATGAACTGCCTTCAATAATTTACTATCACAAAATATTAGCTTGCCGCGAACGAAGAGAAACATGTCAATTAGTTACAAGGAAACCATGTAGAAGGTGAATTGATCGCTATAAAAAGATACCACAAACCTGACCAACGAGTTTTGTTAATCGGAATACGATTAAATTCCAGCATTAAAAATACCAAGTACGTGTGTCTTCATATTGCGTGAAGTCAATTAAACATATAGATACATAAAATTGTCAATTTTATGGTTTGTTAAAACGAAACAGTAATTATTAATTAGAAATGACCATTAATATTAATATTAATATAATAAACTATTAATATCGTATCACATAGTTTGACAATTATCTACAATGAAAATCTATACACCGTCAGTCAGAAATTTTAGAATAACTAGGCGTTCCATAAAAATTGGAAATAAAAATTGAGAAAGGGAACAAGATTACCATATAAATAAATTTTAAAATATTTAGGTGTAACCTTTTTTTGATGTCGAAAGCCCGTTCGATCCGGTTCGAAAAGGTCGATCGCGTCATAAAAATTTTCGAAAGGATACGTAAAAAAATTAGAGAGGGACGCGATTCGGTTCTATAGATTCGAAAATAATGTATTATCTATAAAAGTAAATATATAAATATACATATTAAAGAACTGAATCGAGAAGAAAAGACCTAAATACGATCGCTTACGTTGATTACTCTCGAACACTATAATTGGAAAATCGATTCCAAACTTTTGGCATATATAATAATTAATAAGCAATAATATAAATAATATAAATAATATAAATAATAGCAATAATATAAATAATAATAAATAATAAGCAATTGGCATATATAATAATGGATAAATCGTGACGATTAAAAAACGATGTTTAGTGCTTTCCATTTGTCTGAATATCAGTTGACATTCATAACGGTGAATCATCTTAATGGCAAATTGCACGATAACGAACTTCCTGTAAAAAAAGCCGCGATGTCAATTGAACATGTTCCGATGCATGATTGGTCTCGAGATAATGGTCGGCCTTTCTTTTGCAGAATAAAAGTGGGGGATGCCGAAGGGGAGCTGAGTGCTGTTATTGTCATTAATTGGTTCACCGAATGGCGTGACCATGGCGTGAACTAAATTAAAATGCCTAGTTGTAGGCATGCAATTCTCACGAAGAAAAATTCTCGAGATGATAGCACACATATTTCTGCCGATAGCCATCACTAGACTGGGTGTGTTTATGCAAATCCTTATTTTTATGTGCATTAGGATGTAACTAAAGAAACTGAGATACGTTTCAGCTACTGAATATATTATAGCAAATATTCGTTTACTTTTGAAACTTTTTGCATATCATGTGTATCATAGGTATATATCTTTGCAATTTAAAATTTATCACAAACGGAATTTATTTATGGGAAATATTGTAAAATGATTATTAATCAATCAATACGAATGGATTCAATATTTAAAAGATATACAAACTGACTTTTATTAGATATAGATACAATAGATTATGAAACCCTCTAACTAATGAAATATCGATTAATAGAAAAATTGGGGATGGTTTCTTATAGAAAAAAAGTGAGAACAGAAGTTAGAGGAAATTGTACATTACACTACGTTTTCATTTAAAAATTGTTATTACTATTTGATATAAATATTGATAAAATAGTTGAAAATGACTGATGCTCTCTCTTATTAAAAGAAAGCTACTCGATTATCTAAAGAGTTCAATTATTGAAGCGGCTAATGTCGCGATTAATTCGAATAATTACATTTCTACCGTATAGGTATTGATGTTTTTGCGACTTTCGTGGGACCCAAACGCTAAAACCGGCAAAAATAATGACCGTTTAATGTCTATCTCCATGAACTACCCTCACTAAGAGGGGAAAAGCTCAAGAAGTTGGTTAAAAAATAAAATGATGAAGATTAATACGATCACCTTCTAAAAATAACTTCGTATTTACGACTAACATCCTCTCTTAGAACCTCTTAGCCTAGACACTAACTTTTTACATAAATCCATTATTTCTTTATGAGCTTCTTAAGAAGTATCAGAAGAACTCGTTGCAGTATTAAAAGGGATTACTGCCTAGATCATTCAGAAGTTTCATTCGGATAATCTACTGAAAGGATCAAGTAAGATAAAATTAACTATTAACTTCTCATATACATATTAAGATTATGACTCATCGTTTTCTGGCCATGAGCGCTGCACTCGAAGAGGATCTCTTTTCTCATATTCCGTGTTACTTTCAATTGTCGACAAGGAGGAAGATTCGATAATTGTTAATACCGAAAATTAATTATCTAGCAAATAATTAGCAACTAATATTTAATGGAAAATTCATAATATTTAATAGAAATTTGATAGATTTCGCATTTTGAGGAATTTGAATGTTTTTTTACAAAAATGCAAGTACATCGTCACATACTTTTTTTTGTTTATGTATGTTTTTATGTAGTTCCCATTTTTATTCTTCCAATATAAGACCTATATTTTAAATAATTTTACTAAAATTATTATCATAAAAAATGCTATCTGTTTTCTAAGTAATTTTGGACGAATTTGTTGAACAGGGAAAATTATTTTCCAATTACATTTATACATTACTCGGGCTATAAACAAAATTTGAATTTTGTTTGAAAAGACGCCGAATTAATTAAGAGAAAGCGGGTCGATATCACATTTCTCTTATCATAAAAAAGAAAACTATAATGAAAAATCATTAAAAAAAATAATGTCCAAAAGAGACATGAGATTAATATCATTTTTCCGATATCGATAGATTTTTATTGTTAGTGTAAACTTTGAGGTTGTAAATAAAAAAGAATATACGAAACAAGTTTTATTTTTCCTAGTAGATATGGTTATACAAGATCCGCATCAACAGATTTGTAATTAAATTTCCTACCGTTTGTCAATTGGAATTTCTTGCTTTCAACTGTAAAATTTTACAATTTCCCATACAACGGAGAGAAGAAAATTTATTTTACCCACACGTTTTAAATAAATGAACGGATAACGATTAATCTGCAGATATCTGTAACGAGTTATGCCCGGAAATATAAGGAAATTTACGATTGTCTACGGTCGAGTAGTTACAGGTTATTCGCATTCCTCTGAAACGCGTAATTATACGCACGATTACTAGAGCCAGAGCAGTTAGATCGTGGTTGTGAGCTGTAACACGTGTGTCGCCGCGAACACGTGCTACATAACATGTAAAGTGACCGATCGTTTCTCAATGTGGCGCTTTCAATTGTACGACATAATTCGAAATTCAACTGCATGTATACCTCTCAGGTACACGCGATATCCGCGCACGCATTAAGCCTATTTTCCATGACACCCACGCAAACTCGGTTACCTACAGTAACGTGATATCACAGAACAACGTTGCATTTTGTATTATATTTCGCTTGGAATCGAAGCTTAAAATTATTTTTATTTATATTTATTTACACCAAAGTACGCGAGAATAGAATTCATCAATTTTCAAGTATTTGCAAAAGTTAACTTTAGATACGAACGTATTATTTCATAAGAAGGATAAAATTTAAAAATTATTTGGACGCTTTCTTCGATAATAAGCGATATAAATTATTAGAAATTATTCATGGTCATTAAGCATTCATGAATGTATAGACGGCATGTGTTTTGCTGAGAATACTAATCGATAGCATGCAATAGGTGTGTCTTCCGATGCTCTCGTAGCAATGAACTTGCTATAAGTAAATTGGACAAATGTATTTATGTATAACAACTAAACACTTTGTTACATTCTTATCGTTTATACCTGCTTTTACGGCATTCGATAACTAAAAAGAAGTATTCTAATATGATACAGTTGATGGTCAAGTCTTTTGAAAATAGGTAATACATTCAGGACGTTTTACAAGAAACGAATAATATTAATTTAATTGTTACTTATTAATTTAATTTAACAGTTGATATTTTGTATAATCGATCTCGTTAATATTTTTCAAGTGTCCAAGGGAATGGGAACAACATATTTAATTCCAACATCGAATGAATCAAAAGATGATATGATATGGAATTTTAACATTCCATAAAAGACGTGAAACGTGACTTTAACATGTTTGTCATGTAACCTACGGCCTTCGATTGATTATATTCTATTAAAAAATGAATCGATTTAAAAAATTAAGCACATCTTCCATTATTATAATAGGAATTAATCTCTCAAACGCATTGTTCGATTAATAGTCAGAGAGGAAGCATTCTAGTGGAAAATCCTAAGTGTCGTTAGACGCGTATTTGGTTGCCCGTATTACGCACGAAACTATTTTATCGATAAATACCGTGCCACTGCATAGTTGGTTACAAGTATAGTAGAATCGTCGCGTCAACCAGTAATTAATTTGATTGTTACGCACGTAGAAAATAGTTAATGAGATAATTCCATTAAATTCTCGTTACCGTGCATATAATCACTTTGTTTATAATACGCAGTCATTCATACTGCGTACTGTCATGAATCATTCAAGTAAAATTCCCGTGCAAATATAAATTTAACTCGTACCGTTTTGAAACGTTTATTGCCTCGAAAGCCAAAAGAGTACAAAGTATTCTTTGTATTTAACGTGGCCTTTGTTAAACCGCTTAATTAGCAGGTAAGCTTTAGCTAAGCCGCTTACTAGCAGGTGGGACTAATACTTCTTAAACCGCAGCTACGACGACCCGTATAATGTGAATTAATATTTAAATGCTGTTCGTAGAATTCGTCGTAACATTTCGCAATCACATATTATCAATCAATAAAAATTAGTAAAATCAGATTTTTATTTGTGGCGAATCTGCATCTTTTTCTCTCATTAAATATGTAATAATTATGCGTCTTTATATCAATAAACATTTACAAGAATTATATTTAGAATTATGTGTGCATATTTCCCAAAATATTTCACGTGACGCACATAATGTATTTGTAAAAGACGTCTACGCGTATTCGAACGCTTTCGTGTGTCAATATATGGAAATTGTAACATATGTTTCTCGTTACTTTCGCCGATGTTGGGGCACAAAGCCTTTTAGAATTTTTAACTGCACAGCGCACGATCATATCTATACCAGATTAGATAAAAGTTAACACCTTGGTGTACGATTTAATTGAGATTAGCACGTCATCGTACGTTTTGTGCACAATGTTATTACTAAACTGCGTGTTTATATATATATAGAAATTTTGATGATGCAAAAATACACACTACAACATCGAAAGTATAATACTGGTTATAATTTTTAATGGGTAAAATGATTTTCTACTTAGATTACATTTTTTAACTCTACTGCGTTTTTGTCACTTTCGTGACATTGTCAATCATGTTTTCATATTACTAAAAGTGTCTTAATTCTAAGAAAATACAAAAAAACGGCTGCTAATAGTTATAGGTCTTAATAAGTCTTTTTACTGGTTGAAACAACGATAAGATTGGGATATAAAAATTCGACGAATAGAGCATGGTTGAAATATATTCATGAAAATACGAATTTGCATAAATACCGACAGTCTGATTATTAGATATCATAATTTGTATAAATTAAATTACCATAACGAGTAACACTCGTCATTTAATGGCAAGGAGTTAAATTGCCATGACAAGCCAAAATAGTTATTTCGCGCGAATAAGCAAGCACAGAATGTAGCATTGTTCTCAGGAGGTCAAGGCTTCCTGAGTTCACCTGAGGAGCGAACACGCTGCTCCACAATGCGGCATGCAATGGACAAAAATCGAAATAATCATTGCTCGATTATATCGAGCATATTGTCCAATAATATCTGTAGGTAAGTAACATAAATGTAAATAATAATTTTCCCAAAAATCGATAGAGAGATAATAAAAATTGTTTGTACATCAAAATCTTATCACTTGAAAATTAGCTCACTCGTTCATTACATATTCTTGTTTGTCAATTTTTGTTTATTGGTGTTTAATATTATGCTTACCTAAACATGGAAAATTTGAGCAAAGATACGTATCATTTCAGTATCCAAGTAAAAAATTTCTTTCTTTCTTTAAAGAGTAATTTGAAAAAAAAAGAAATTGTTAACCATCCTGTAATTTTGATCATTTTGTACCAAGAAAATATTCTTTCGTTTTACAATTTTGACGAAAGAAACTTTTGCAACAACCTAATATTACATTGTTATATCATTTTTATCTGCTATTAACTGTTACACTCTACTTTTTTAGTGAAATGTACTCGTATTCGCGACTTGCTTGAAGAGGGGATTTCTGAAGAGAGGATAAACGATTTCTGCATGATACGAAAACGTAAGAAAGTTGTTCCTGGCATCGGTATTTTTTACTTAAACGTTACCATTTGTGGTCACACGAAGAAACAGGAAGTCAAGATATTAAATATTAACAAAGATTTGGTAAACACACTTTGCGTCGAATCTGCTGATATCAAGTTTCAGGAAAACTGTACATTGCAAACATATTTTAATCTTTTTCTCGAATCCTCATTCAAATATCGTACTGTGGAACGTGCGAACGTGGCCAGCGAATGTGCGAACATGCACTGCGAACCTGATCTATGAACGTAAACTACGAACCTAGTCTACGGAACGTACGAACGTTGTCCGTGAACGTGTCCAGCGAATTTTGATTTTTGTCCCGAGTCCTCATTCAAATGCCGCACTGTACGCTCGAGCAATTGACAGCGAAGGATTTTGTTCGAATTGTCGATTTTGAGGATCGCGATTCAGTTTCAGATACTGAGCTGGCACTGGTACCGACTCGAGGCAAGAGCATTGTTTTCAGGCCATGTATCGCTCCGTGAATAATTGCGCATTCGACGGGAATGCAAGAGAACGGTTCACGACTGTTCGACCACTGTTCTCGTTGCGGCTGGATTAGGTACGTATACGCGGATCTCACGCGTTTGCTATCGTTGCATCCAAAATCGGCCAGCTGACCGCATCGATGACCCTAATTTTCCCAAATAATTCGCACCTCTGACCACACGCAGCTGCGGCATCAGACGTCAGACGTAATTTTCATCACCCTCGTAATTTATAGTTGGATATAATTGCGATCGAACTGCAATACCACTTGATTCCCGATAAACATCATGTCCGTCGCTGATCACGCGAAATTTCAAGAGGAACCTTTGAAATGGTCAAATGAAAGGCGTCGATTCGATTGCGTGGTATTGGTAGGTGTGGTTACAAAGAGCACGAAATGTAAAGTTGACCTTTGAACAACGAGATTAATCACTCCTAGAAGCCAGGTTAATTCCAAGCCTTATATGCTAATAATAATTTATAGATTTCTTTTTTGCAATTTCTTCAAATTAAATGGGATAAGATCATTGATCTAGCCTTGTAAAATCCATCTTCGCAGATGTGAATTACAATCCGATCGACATTTAGAAACATGTTATTATCTGTATTCAAGTTCCAATCGGTCCAACAACGTTCAAACTCCATTAAACAGTGTATCATGCCCAAGAAAGCTTACACTGGTCATTAGAAAAAGTTCAAAAGGTTTACAGTACAAGATCCATTGAAAGTTCCTAGCAGTCACCCGAGATGGAAAAGCATTCAAAATAGGGACATGAAGGGTTTACACGATAGCCAGAGGTGTATAAGGAATACATATATGCCGGTTGTTGCCACGCTTCTCAAGAATGGTGATCGATACGGTTTGGTAAAGTCGTGACGCCAAGAAATTCCAAGCTGTCGTCGAGGGTTTATGGTCGGTTTACGGAGTCAAGACGCTGCGAAAAAGGAAAAAGCAAAGGAGGGAGTAAGAGAGAGAGAGAGAGAGCGAGAGAAGGGGAGGGGAGAAGGAGAGGGGAAAGGAGAAGGGACAACACAAGGAAGGAAAAGAGGTGAAGCAGACGTCGGTACCAGAGAAGAAAACGAACTCGACCGAGTGTATAGACGCTTAAGAGTCAGATATTACGACGTGCAGGCGCGTGCACGATGTTCCTTTTTACGGGCGCACCCACACGAGTTTCTTCTTCCTCCTCTTCCTTCTTTTTTCGTCATTTTTTCTTCGACCAGTACATCTTCCTCTTTTTAGCTATGGCGCGCAGCGTCTTTCTCGCGGAAGGTCCATCCTCTGCCGGTTACTTGAACATTATGTGGAGCTGCCTCTATAAAACCACATTTTTACAGCGGCGCACTTCATTCGTTACGGTCTGCCCGTTTGCCACCCACGTTTTACGGTTCGTTGTTGCATAAGAGACCGCGTATCGCGGCTTTTTTCGGCAGAGCGCAACCACTGGAAAAATATTTGAATTCCATTTGCGTTCCGTCCGACGGAGACTTCGATGGTTTAACGCCCACCGGAATAATATTATAAACTCCGCGGAAATACAATAACTAATAACACTGTACAATGATCATCCTGACTCGAGAAAAATATCCTAAATATAACGGACATTCTGTTAAAATTGAATATGTAACGAGTCCTAAATAAAACGTTTGTTTTAGCATTTGGAGTTTTAGAGGATGGAATCTTTATTTAAATTAAAACAAAAATATGAATTCTGCATTTTTCAGCCTACCAATTTTCGGTCTAGTAATTTTTTAAGTCTCAAATCTTTGCTGCAAAATCGCATAAATATTTTAATAGGTTAATATGCATCGAACTACGTTTTTAGAACTCCGAAGATATCGCAGATTTTTGAAATTACTGCATCACTTTCTACTTCAACAATTATTACAAAGTTCGAATGTTTGAATGACAGATGATTCGAACAATAGGACATTTGGATAGTAGACGTTCGAACGATGAATGGTTCTTTCTCTACGGGTATTAAAGTATCCAAATATTTTATAACAATAACATTTGCCAAAAAATAACGAGAGATACGATCACGACGATGTCCAAAAATATTTTCTTTGGAACAGAATACAATCTCGAAGAATTTCAGATAAGAGGAATCTGCAGTAGTTCATATTCGTCCGAATATACTCGTTCAACCGAGAAAGAATATTGACGGTATTTGGCTCGGAATGGACGATTTATCGAAGTCACGTGCTGGAATCATTCTTTCACCGAGAACCTGCAGACGTCGAATGCATTCCAAGGAATAGAGGAATGTAAGAAAGTTTGTATTTTAGCATCGTTGAATGTGACCGCGATGCATAATGAGTTTTCAGCTTCGAAGCGATTTATTCTCCAGCAAAAATATCATTCGAAATACGATTGAATTTCAATTTATTGCATGTTCAGTTCTACGAAAATGTTATCTCTATATCAAAGGATATTGAAAAAGATATATTCACGATATTTGTCTGCGGATAATACGATAATCGTACGACGTTATTAGCTATTAGGTAATTTCGATTTATCAATTTCGTATAAAGTAATTTTATATTTTATATTAAACGAATATCGAAAGTTTCGTTGCTTAAATTATTCTTATTGCAAATAGACGAGTTAAAATTCCTGTTCAAAACGTCTCCGAGGGTTTAAATCAATCTCTCAACCTGTATGGTGCCGTGTGGATTGTTTCCTTCTCAGAATTGTAACTCAAAATTTAATCAATCTGATATGAGATTCTCTCGCTGGGAGGTTGTTCCACAAATCAATATTAGGCAACCGGTTGGAATTGAAGAGAAACTGACAATGATCGCTTGGCAATGTGTTTCGTTGCAAACGATGAACTATAAGCGTTGTTGTACTGCATTGTTTCGAATGATCGCTCTCGAAAGACTTGTGTCCCCGAATACCGGATTGCTGTCGAGAGACTATTTTCAAACGATTGGTTTCTGTGACTGATGTCGAACGAGTACCTACCTTGATCAACCAAAGACTTTTCGAATGAGTGACATCGAAAAAAATAGGTTTCATTCAGCCGATTTGATTGACCATTGCCGAAATTCTAATGAAAAGTTTGGAAAAAAAAGAAAGAGCATCGAGTTTGTTTCTCTATCGGCAAAGCTAAACAAGGAGAAGGGGGTGATGAACTACAATAAAACATATCGAGCTCTTCATCGCAATTAAATACAACACTTGCCATAATTATTCGAAGGATAAACTTTCTATACTTAACTTTATCTTCGTAATTTTCTCATATTTTCTGTTGTATGATTTCTACTACAAAAGCTAAGTAAAAGTTTCTTGCTATTGTGAACAATTCAATGCAATGATGAATAATGTTTGAATAGTGTAATTGTTTAAAAATCATACGCGTCTTGAATCTAAATTATTCAAGCAACGTTTATCAACATATCAAGTCATTCGAATAATCGCAAACTATAGCGCACACGTGATTTCACGATGTTATACTTTGTCATCCAGTAAACATTCGTTTTGAATAAGTAAAATTTAAAAGGTTCGCCTACAACGTGATACATTAACAGAAAGTGTGAGAGGGCAAGTGCCGTTTGATCGGGTTTTCATAAACGTCACTTTCGATAGTTCGATTATGCATATCCGGCTTAGCAGAGGGTATATGGAAGCAGCATCCATGTGCAGTAGTAGAAAATCCAACGGTCGTTGTCGGTACGGAGACAGAAACAGGGAAGCGAGAAGGGTCCGTGGCGAGCGTGCGAGAGGAGGATCAGATCGGGGTGGTTTGATATTAAATCCTGGTGACTGGCGCGGCCTAGACGAGACGAGAGGTGACGAGAAGCCTCGCAACACCAGATGGTACTGACGTGCTGAGTGACGTCAAATTAAAACACGTAGCAGTGACGCGACGATTCGGTGACATCCCATACAACTTCGTTTTTCCTGCTTTAGATCGTTATGTATTCGATTCTCCTTCGAGAAATCCGCGTCCTCTACAATTATTCTTCTTCTTCCCGTGCACGTGGTTTCTTTGCACACTGTTATTTTCCTTTTGATATCGTCAGTTTGCCAGAAGAGCGACGCAACTAACAAGACGAGATCGTTGAGACAGAAATGTCGAAATAGAAAATTATATAGTTATTCGATCACTTGTGACCATTAACAAATTTTTTTCCTTTACAATTTAGTTCGTTTAGGTTTCAGGAACTTTTAAACATTTTCAGAGTGCAGAAGATTTATAAAATATACTTCATCGTTATTTCCTAGATATACAGAGTGGGCCGTAACTGATGGTACAATTGGGTACAAGGTGATTCTATATGAAAAAATGAGTAAAAAATATAGAATAGAATTTGTTGATATGATGCTTTGATTCTGAGAAAATCGAGTTTGAAAATTTATAGCAATCAGTGGGAGGTTATTATACATGCGAAAATAAGTAAAAGATGTAAAATAAAATTTTTCCGTTCAACATTGTCAAATGTTGTTCTACATTTCTTATTTATTTTTACATGTAGTTTAATTCCTGTCGATTCTTTATTCTTGTTCAGTCCGGAATCAGCCAAGTTTAAGTGCACTTGTCAAATTTTCAAACTCGATTTTCTTGGAAACAAAGCGCCAATTCTCTATTTTTGCCTTACTTTTCCTCATAAAGTCGCCTCGTACTCAATTGTACCGGGCCACCCTGTATATATTCAAAATCGAATGACTGGTTTTAAACAAGTATCAGCGTGTAAAGTTCACGTGATCTATTCTGAATTTATTTATACCGTGTGTAATATCATCGCAAATAGATTAGGCGAATAATCAAATAGCAAATAACAATTCATAATTATTGGAGTAATTATCATAGTAAACATTTGGTATTTAGAAAATATTTGATATTTACGGTTGAAGTTGATTTCCGGATCTATATTGTTTACATGAAAGGTAGATTGATTGTTGAAAGAAAGATTGTTAACATTATTGACAATCATATATATATATTAAATATATTATTCACTATACATTAAATATTATTATTTTATACATTGTATTCTACATTTTGTACACTTATTTGATGTTATATCGTATTTTATGTTTTATTGTTATTGTTATTCGCTCTGCTATTCCATCTATTATTTACTGTGAAATTGTTGTAGTTGATTATCTGAATGCCTCTGTTAGTCTCTGTTCGTACCGTATCTTTTTCGAAGTCTTCTAATCCTGGCGTAGCTCTGTGCAGGTACTGAACGCACAAAGTGCTACAGAAACGCACCGATAACGACGTGACCGCCTAATTCACCCTTGCCACATGCCCATTGTCCATGAAATACAGAGCAATCCCTTACAAATATCGACCGCGGTCCACCACAGTGCGAATGTATCTCGAGCACGATAAAACCGAAATGCGACATACGATCGTCTCGATTAATCGACACGTTGAATTCCACAATATCCGCGCGATATTCTTCCACGAAGATACGTTTATATTCACATATTCGTTTAGAAAAATTCTTCGGAAAGATTATTGCAAAGAAACGTCGACAAGAAAGAAATAGTAATAAAACGAAATATGAACAATACCAACGGACAATATTCTTCGATTATTTTTCTCTAAATGCATCGATATCTCAACATTTATATTTTCAAAATAATGCAAATTTGTGGAAAATAGATAACTTTATAAAAGTTATGAATACTATATTCATCATGAACGAATATTTTTTTACAGAGCATCTAAGCTAAATTTATTATATCGATCTTGGCACACGAAGTCTAACAAGCAGCAAAGGTGTCGTAAAGAATTTAAAAAAAGGAGAAAAGATTTAAAAAGGTATTTCATGACGATGCGGCACGCCATTCGAATGAGAAGCGTCGTACTTAATTTCGTGTAATCAGATTGTGGTGACAAATAGTGTCGTGTTTACACCACTTAATTCAGTTTATTTCGTTAATATTTCTTCTTGGGCTCCTATATCCGCCAGGGTTTCTACAGGGCTACATATATCCAAAAGATGGCATATACAAGATAGCTTGCTTGCTATAAATAATATTTATGTAAGAAGCTCTAAAGGGTAGTTCAATCATCTTTTTCAAATAACGAAGTTATACTTTTCCACAAGAAATGTTTGGATCATTTCCTTCTATGAATATACCATTTATTCAAACTGTCACCGAAACGACAAAGACACGAATGCATTGTTTTTTTAAAATTCCAATTGAATAACTACGAAAATAATATCTTTGTAATTCTTTATCTCTTGTATCGCAAAAGATTCTACAAAAATCAACAGTTTATATTACAATCGGAAAAAGAATGCAATTAAATAAGGATAATACTGCCTCAGATTAAAAATTTCCATTTCAAAACAAGTTATTTTTATTAGAATCTTTTATCTCGAAAGCGACTTTCAGTCAACAACCTGACAACGTAGGACGTTTACATACGTTTCAATAGTAAAACGCTCTAATAACGCATGTGTATCCAAGAAACATGGAATTTACTATATTTCCAAAGAAATTTGTACAAAAATACGTTTACCAGCGATAAACAGCAATTGCGCTCAATCGAAATCAAACGCGTATTTAAAAACACGATAGGAGAAAAATGGAACGATACATATTTGAATAAATTCGGACATATCTGCTTTTGCTAGAAATGTTTCGTCAGCAATCGACGGAAATCGAAGTTACGTCGAAACGTAGCTTCGATTACGTGCATTTGCATTGCGCGAATTTAAAAAAGCAAAGCAAATAGTCGTTGGAATAAACTCGATTTGGAAAACGTTTCGACGGCGGCTGTCAAAAGTTATAGAAATGTCTTGACACGCGTAGTAAATGTATGCAACGATTCCGGCTTATTTTCCTATGCCTTGAGAGAGAGAGAGAGAGAGAGAGAGAGAGAGAGAGAGAGAGAGAGAGAGAGAGAGAGAGAGAGAGAGAGAGAGAGAGAGAGAGAGAGAGAGAGAGAGAGAGAGAGAGAGAGAGAGAGAGAGAGAGAGAGAGAGAGAGAGAGAGAGAGAGAGAGAGAGAGAGAGAGAGAGAGAGAGAGAGAGAGAGAGAGAGAGAGAGAGAGAGAGAGAGAGAGAGAGAGAGAGAGAGAGAGAGAGAGAGAGAGAGAGAGAGAGAGAGAGAGAGAGAGAGAGAGAGAGAGAGAGAGAGAGAGAGAGAGAGAGAGAGAGAGAGAGAGAGAGAGAGAGAGAGAGAGAGAGAGAGAGAGAGAGAGAGAGAGAGAGAGAGAGAGAGAGAGAGAGAGAGAGAGAGAGAGAGAGAGAGAGAGAGAGAGAGAGAGAGAGAGAGAGAGAGAGAGAGAGAGAGAGAGAGAGAGAGAGAGAGAGAGAGAGAGAGAGAGAGAGAGAGAGAGAGAGAGAGAGAGGCACACGCACGCAGGACAAGAACGGAGATTATAGGGAAATAACGATGAAAACGCGACATAGACTGGGACTATGATTGCCCGGGATGCGAGAGTGGTCGGAATGACTCAGAAAATCCCTGATCACGCTTGATCCGATTATTTATCGCTGTCAAAAAGCTTCGACAAAAGCATCGTCCAACCCCTCGAATATCTTTCTCCCCTTCGTTCCTGCTAATGTGGAAACGTTAATCTTATTAAGAGACGTCGCTCCATTGAAAAGCGATTGTTTGTGTTTTGACACTTTAAGAAAGATCCCACTGCAGAATTATTTTTCAACGATTTAATCTCGCTCCAAACAAATTTGGTACTTTAATCGATGGAATGTATATCGCTCTATTTTGCAGCTTTATAACGTGAAATTTTTATTAGCAATAACAGATTATTATCGCCGATTAAATGAACTTCCGCGTATTAACCTCACTTATCTGAATGTGAACATCCTATTATAGGAACGAAATATTACGGGTATTGGAGAGAATTAATGAATTTCCATTATACGAACACCATATTATAAGGCCGATTTGTATTGTATTTTTAATACTTAAACATCTCCCAATGGATTCGGATAAATACATTCGTTGCTACACATTCACTACAATACTTACATTTACTGCTATACATTTGCTGTCTTTCGTATGTATGGCTAATGAACGATTTTGTTATATTTCGTGTATTACTTTTGCTAATTTCCATATATTGATAACATTCTGTGTATTGTCGTTCTTATCGGATAAAGCTTTCTTTATGGCTCTTCATAGACCTAGATCTTTAACAATATGTTACAAGAGAAATGAGTAACCTCGTATGTATTAAATATTTATACGCGTACCTATGCGTGTACCTGGAATAGCCAGATGGATATAACGTAGCTTATTTTTTCGTAAGGAAATGGTGTGCGTAAAAGAAAAACACGTAGATAAGCAGACGAAATTATATCTTGGTAAAATAAAAATGTGTTTTATCTTCTTACCTTTCACTCGATCCCACATTATTTTATATAACGTATGTGATAAAATATGATTTTAAAACATGGTTCTAAAGCATTCTCGTGTATATAAACACAACAGGAATATCAAAGTTGAGAACCAAAGACTGAAATTATAGCATAGAGGCCTTTAGAGCTATCCTAAGGAAGCCCTCCCACAGTGCAGTCATCGTTTCATTACCATATATGGTAATTCTTGTAACATAAATTGCTTGATTAATTCCAATAGAATATTACAACGCAAATATATGTTACATCTCGTTTTTAATAGAAAATATTTTGCCGTGAATTATAGAAAATTATGCGTAAAATTTGTTTAACACTTGAACAGCCTAAGCGACTAAGCCACGTCAAACATGGAAAGATATGCTATTTTGAAAGAGACATAGATATTAGCTGATTACATTAGTAAAATTTTTTAGTATCATAATCTTCTTAACAAAAAATTTAAGATTTGCAAAATTTACATACGCGTGCGAATAATTTTACGATATATTTTATGAATTCTGTGCTTACGACACGATCTTACGTCTTCATTAGCTTTGAAATTAATGAATTAATTAACTAACTAAGCGTTCACATAAGAATTTCGAATTACACATCGAAGCTTTCACAAAAATATTTTATCGTTTTGTAGATTTATTTCTTTCTCATCGAATTAAAAATGATTTAAATAACAAAGTATATAAAACTTAATAACAAATTTACACTCTACCATTAAACTCTGCCGTATTTCTAGATTACCGACTTCGATATGATCTAACATTTCTACGAACGAAACCATTCTAATATCTGTGTCGTTAGTCGACGATTTTTTAATAACGATTAATCCTACTTACAATACGCAATAAATCATGGAATTTTCACGATTGATTACATTAAAATTTCAAATGAGATGGATAAACGAAATGAGTAATAATACAATGTTGATCGAAGAACAGCTTGTTGATCCGAATGTGCCAAGAACTTGAGCTCGCCGTTCGATAATTTGAGAAATTACTGAGTGAACGGGAAGGGATGCGGTAGCGATCACTTAAAGCGCGACTCGTGTTTGTAGTTAAACGAGAGCTTAATTAGTTTTCGCCGGCAGCTGCCGCCATCAGCTTAAAAAACGCCACGGCGATACGGATCCGGGGTTATTACACCTCGCTATGTTGAAATGAAATTTTAATTAGAATTCGTATAAATTTGTGCGAACGTTGTCAGTGCGTAATTAGCGCGCAACGTTCAACTGGTAACGCACGTGCGTGCACGTATTAAACGTGCTATTTCCGGTCTCTTCGTACGTACCCACATTGAAGTCTCAGAAGTGCAACTTACAATAAGAATCGTATAAGAACGATATATTACGATATTTGTACAGCTCCGTACCAAATTACGTGTATAGACACGAAGTGAAATTAATCAATTTCACTTTTTGTGAGTTTTCTAATTACATTATTCTAATGCACGATTAGTATTCAACGTCTTGAACAGCAAACGATTTATTTCTATAAAATTATTCGTCAAAAGGTATAAATAATCGCAGATTCTAAGGTGAGCCTAAAAAGAAGTAATGTACGTAGTCGTCATTCTTTTCTAGATCTCCATTTACCGTTAAGTAAGTAGCCTGTCTACCGAGCAACTCATATCTATACTTATCATCTTTCCAGAAGGATAATTACAAAGTAATTTTGTTAGGACTTTTATAAGTTACAGATTAATTTAATTGCCATATGCATTATTAATCAAATAGTGTTATTAGAAAAAAACGAAGTAGATATGTGTTTAAATAATTGCTCGAGTAAACATTTATTGCCGTAGAATTCAATTCTAATTCACGATATATCAACCAAACTCTCTCAAACAGAAAGATCAAAGATTCCACAAAACTTCGAACCGTGAAAATTCCAAATATATTCTCATTTGGCTGAGTGCCCGCGAGACCTTAAATTATTTTACTGGAAGCTCCTCTCAAGGAGGATTCATCGTGGTGTGACCGTGTCGATAACTTCGTGACTACGACTTTCCATCTCTGTGTAGCATCGCGTTATGCCAGTGGAAGAACGATTTCCGAGTCGTGACTTTGATCCTTGATCCGACAATGTTGGTTTATAGCGAACGTAATATCAGCTCGCGGGAAAAGGTGCTGCCTTCCAACGCTGTAGCTGTTACGAATAATTAATTTCCAACGCATATATCTATACAAAGAGAGAGAGAGAGAGAAAGAAAGAGAGAGAGAGAGAGAAAGAAAGAGAGAGAGAGAGAGAGAGAGAGAGAGAGAGAGAGAGAAAGAAAGAGAGAGAGAGAGAGAAAGAAAGAGAGAGAGAGAGAGAAAGAAAGAGAGAGAGAGAGAGAAAGAAAGAGAGAGAGAGAGAGAAAGAAAGAGAGAGAGAGAGAGAAAGAAAGAGAGAGAGAGAGAGAAAGAAAGAGAGAGAGAGAGAGAAAGAAAGAGAGAGAGAGAGAGAAAGAAAGAGAGAGAGAGAGAGAAAGAAAGAGAGAGAGAGAGAGAAAGAAAGAGAGAGAGAGAGAGAAAGAAAGAGAGAGAGAGAGAGAAAGAAAGAGAGAGAGAGAGAGAAAGAAAGAGAGAGAGAGAGAGAAAGAAAGAGAGAGAGAGAGAGAGAGAGAGAGAGAGAGATCAACAGACAGACGGACAGTGACAGAGACAGACAGACAAAGGGGGAGAGAGAGAGAGAGAGAGAGGAAAAGAGAAAATTTGCATTTTATCGGGATAAGCGTTTCGGGTGAAACTTCTAACGCGCACGTTAAGGCACATAATCGCATTATGCCCGGCCCGAATACCAAAGTTATGAAATCATCAATTACGACCTCATACACATATACACATACACGATATCTCCATCAGAACGATACGAAGCTCAAAACGTCGATCAATAGTGGTAACATCAAAAGCAACTACGAATTGGCTACGTAAATCTCACGGTTCCCCAAGGTTTCGCGTCGAAAGTGGAATCGATGTACTTAGACGAGTTGGTAGGGCAAGCAAATAAATTTCTGGTAAGTTGCCAAGCGGTGCTTGGCCCTCCGGCGGACCAGAGAGGCGAACATCGCGACCAGAAACCGGTATTGGATTATTCGAGTATGTAAACTGACCAGATGCGGATCTCGAATTATTGTTATTTCACCGACGATGTTACGGCCCGTGATATTTAAATTTTGCTCGTTGCGTCTCGTTAAAGAGTTTGGTACAGGATCGTAACGCGCTTGGCCCGTATAAAATTGGAAGATTTCCATCTTGGCGGTATCTCTTTGGGGAAACGATTAGCGTAATCAAATTGTGAATATTTTTCTTGACTCTTTATGTATTGACTCGAGTAATAAATTTGATCGTCTTTCGTTAGCGTACGAATTTCGAAGAATGTTATAAAGATTAATCGAAAAATGTGAAAATACACTTGCTTGACTTTTTTGCTAGAAGATACGTATTCATAAATAAACGAGATAAGTAAGTGGATTTTAGCATATTTATTTAACAAAATCCGAATGGGTTTATGACTTAAACTCGGTAAATAGAACATCGATATCTAACGTAGATTATGAACCGTCGAGTTATATGCGCTTGGTCTTTGCCGAAAGCTGTTACTTCAAACAAAAACAGTCGATAAGATAGAAAAAAATTATCGCAAAATTAAATCGTCGCGAAAAAGGAAGAAAGCATCGAAAATTCGGGACAAAGAAAAAATGCAGGACACACGGATGTAGATCGTGAATTTCTCCGGTGGATCTTTTTGCAAGTAGCGCCATGATTTTAAACCATGGCATTACCACTCGAAGCAAAAGAAATAATTCTCTCAAGGGGAAGAAAAACACGACGTTCACGCGGGGATATGTAAAACGTACGAGCGTGCAGGGGTGAAATCGATAGTATCGAGGAAGGCGAGTGTGGCTGAGAGTCGCCAGTGATATTTTTGCAACGTCGCCATCCTGTCCCCTCCCCCTCTCGTCTTTCACTCGTGGCTGCTTTCCGCGTGACTTCGCGCTTCCTCCCCAAAGAAACTTTAATCTATCAGATTAAAGGTTTTTCGTGCCACGGACAGATAAATGTTTCGGCGTGTACACGCGGAAAGATTTACACAACGCGAGCACATCTCACCGATAATTTACGCACTTGTTTGTGGCAACTTTAACGTAACGTTCTCCGCCAGAATTCAGAATGGGAAAGATGCGCATTTATCTTGTCCCATCGTCATCCGTAAAATGTTTTTCAATTTTAGTCCGAGCGTGGACATTTTATTGTTTAAGGTAGCTAAAAATGATCATTATTGTTTAAACTTGTTTAAACTTGTGATGATGGAAATTGAATTATTATTTTAATTCTGTTTAATGAGGATAAGGGATTAAACGTTTAGGAGTTTGCAACACTTAGAGAGTTGAAAAATGCTTAATCGATCATAGAATCGAAAATTAATCTTGCAGGAGCAAAATATAATTCTGTTATTCATAGTTGGATTCCATCTTTTGGTTTCTATTTAATTAACGATATCTTGTCGGGACGAAATATTGTAGCTAACACGAAACCATAGTATAAGGTACGAAACTTTATATCCACTTTCGTAAGAAATGAATTTTATGTCTTCCTTGCATTTGAATACAATATTCATGTATATGTAAATTATGAATCACCCTATATATATATCTTGGAATATTCCTACCATGTTTCGTATTTTCTGACGTCTACCTACATTTTCTACTTAATGCCGTAATTCAATCACGTGCGTATTGAACTAGCTAATTAAGCGTTACAAAAATATACATGCAAATTACGATTTACGCTGAAAGTATCGGCTTTAGAACCTAGATTAATTAAACACTTTTTATCTTGCTGCTACAAGCCTTTAAACTCTCAGGTGCTTTTTTATGTCACCCTACATAAATTTAAGGTAAAACGTTGAGAGGATGAAGCTCTTTGCTCCTTTCCTACACACAATTCGTTCCATATATCCATCCACGGCACTCGCGAGTTTTTCTCTCTCTATTTTCGTACATTTCCATTTCTATTTTCTTTTAAATCGAAGTAGGAGAAACTTGGTAAATTCAGTGGCGCGAGTTTTAACGAAACGCACGTGGCGGTAACGATAGAGAGGAGGGCGGGCTAGAAAGCTGGTTGAGGGAGTCGAGTTGGATCGAGTCGAGTCTCGGAGTTGATTCTCGAGGTGAGCTCAGACGAGACAAGACGAGACAAGACGAGGCGAAGCGAAGCGACGCGTAAAAAGCCCAGAAAGCGATTTATCTTTCGGCGAGATACGATCGCAACGTGACTCTGAATCGCGGCCGAACTTTCTTGACTTTTCTCGTTACGTGGGTTCGCGAAGGCGAAGAACGCAGCGAGAAGTTCGCGGCTGACTAAAAGACGAAAATTCTTAGGTCCGATCGACGCCATGCCAACGTGCAAGATCCTACACACCCTACGCTAGGAGCTTGGATAACTGAAATACGTCAGTTGCATAGCGAATGAAACTGTCAGACAAAAACTGGACCGCAGTTTTCGCGGTTCTATGGAATGAGAAAAGTTTCTAAGCTGGTTAGAGGTAAAAGTCATCTGGCCGTGCCCGTAATCCCTTGTTAATGCGAGTCATTCGAGTGTGACCCAATTGTCTTCGCCAGTCAGGATCTGGCAACGTGTACTTTCTCAAATCAATTAAGCTTAGTTAATATTCTACGCTGCTTGTTCCACTAACTTTAATTTCCCGAACTTTAAAAACCTTCTCGCTTTACTTGACGAAAGTTACATGCTAATTCTGTTTTAATCGACGAATCTGTTTTTTATTCCTATGCAACCATATGTCTTGTTTTATCTATTACGTGTTAGGTTACTTTTAATGGATATAGTAAAAGCTTTTGGAGGTTTTTAACTCTACCGCCGCTTCAATCCCGTTCTTCTTTCAACAAGCAGATTTTCAATGTTTTTAATCCTCGTAAGGACGTTTTAACTGTCATATTTCGATCTTACTTTTATTTCAACAAACGAAAAAGATTTACAAAAAGGAAGATGTTTAACCTGACGTCATGCGTATTAATAAGAAATTTTTCATATTGTTTTTGAACTTGGGAAATGAAAAATCATGCACAGTAACGATCTTTTCATACTTTCCACAAATTTAAAATAACTTGTTAAGAGTAAAATAACTCGATCGGATCTAAAATAATCCGAGGAGCGCAATAGGGTTAAGAAGCGTTGAAACACAATGATGGTAAAACAGATATTATAAATATAAATAATATTATAAAATCGCACAACAGATTAGTGTACGTAAAGAATTTTTCATGCTTGTTAATGCAGCGTCCTAGTTGAAAGGACGATATTAAGTACACTTTTTATTATAATTTTCATATAATGATACGTCTCTTTCTTATCTGTTACACGTTAAAACTACTTTAACTAGAGTTTATAAGACGTTTCTGTTAGTCATCAAAGAAAATCACAGCAAGTTTCTGAAAGACATTGTCGAGCCACGATGACAAAAGAAATATTTTTCAGAATCACGTAACACGGACATTTAGTGCATCTAAAAAGACTCTCTCTTGTTAATGTAGCGGCGTAATTTGAAAAAAACAATGTTAAGTACTGCAACACTACGTATATATCGTAATCTAAAAAACCTGCCTCTACATATACAAAAAGTAATGAAACATCAAGATGATGGATGTTCCGTACATTATTCGTTGGGTTGCAAGAAATGAGTCCCATGAAGAGTTTCTCAAATGTGCTGGAACGGACACGGACTATCTTGTACCGTGATCGGACCGTTCCTCGCCTTTAATTCTGCAGAATCTTCAGAAATGTGAGAATTATGCTCTCTCTAAAAAGTGATTGCCTTCCAAGACCCATATCTATGAATGAGAATTTACGGGAAAAAATATTTTCATTAATTTAATACTTTATTGAAGTCATCATAAAAAAACATTGATTTATTCTATTAATTCAAAACGATACTGCATCGGACTGCATCACGATAAGTAAAAAATGTATCTGACGAACGATGAGACAGAGAGTTTTTCAAACAGCGATATAAAAGTGGGAAGTTAAAGAGGTCGTAATTCGCAAAAAAAAGAAAAAGAAAAAGAGAAAGATAAATCATCACGCACATATAATGACACGATTGATATTATTGTAACGGGAAACTTATTCGTTGCATACCTGCTATCCGGAAATAATCACGCGTGGAGCAAGGAAATTTACATTTTTGCACATAGTCACACACGGAGGGTGGAACAGGAGACACGAAAATGTAGTTTCGGTGAGACGGGAGAGCGCGAGTTAGCCTTGAAGGCACAAAGCCTTCCCCTGGTCGTCCTAACGAGCACACCAACCGGTATCGTATTTCACGGGCTGGTGCATGCATAGTAAAGCTTATTAATTCCATTTAACGGGCTTAAGTCTGGCTCTCCCCTTTCGTTGGCCAAGTGGATCGGGAATACGAGTAGGTATATACTGGAAGAAAGAGGCCGAATCGGCCGATGTTGCGATCAGCCTACCCATCGGCGAGCGTGAGAAACGAGCCGAGCCAGAACACTCTGGAACGAGGCAACCAGAAAGAGGAAAAAGAAGAACGTGGCCGGCCTGAACGGAGGAAGAAGAGGATGAAGACGACGTCGACGACGATGCCGCGCGCTCGCTCCTCCATGTGTATACGCGCGCAAAACCAGGTATCTCGTTGACTCGCCCACCGAACATTCAGCCAACCCGTTCCCCATTTACGGCAGCGAACAGACGCGCGTTTACGACCTAACTTGCCCCGATTTAGAGCTTCCTATTAGTTTCTCTTTTCTTCTTAGCCCTTTCCGCCCAACCATGATATAGACATAGACCGAGTTTGCAATCCAATATTCACTCCACAGCTATGAACTAGTCAAAATTCGCAACTTACTTCGGCCCTGACAAAACACGGATATACAATCGCGTTTATACCGCCTCACGTCGGCTCTGATTGTCATGCAAATGCGACTTCGAACCTGTTTGCTTCAAATACTAATTAACTAACTCGATCAGAACCGGCTGTCGAAGCCTGATTGTTTCAAGATGCTAAACGATCGAATTTTAAACGAACATTGTTTCCAGGGTAGATAGAAGGAGCTGGTTGTTTCAGATGATGAAATCGCGGAGAAGTTCCGAGCATTGATCAACTTCTTGCATTATGAAACTTTTTGTAGATATTTGTTGCTTTGTGGTTTGCAGTAATAAATTGGTGTTGCCGTTGCCAGATCGTATTTTATTTTCGTTTGTTGTTATTCATTTGGAATTACTATGGATTACTATGCCATTGTATATTCTACAAGAATTATGAAAGAGTTATCGAAAAGTATATTATCGTGTCAGTATCTGTATTAGTTATTGTCCATTTAGATGTAGTTATACGACTTAAATTAGGGTGCATAGTTATAGTGAAACTACTAGGCCAAGTCATTCTTTCGTGTAGTTGCACTAGATGATATATATGTAAAGTATCCATGAGAATTGTTTATTTTATTGAATAGAATTACCAAAAGTTTTATATATCAATGAATATACATGCACTCATACATACTCTCCTGGACAACATCAAATGAGAAAAATTAAAAGAAAACTGAAGATCAATGGAATTCGGAAGTACGTACTTGTTGCAGATGCGACCAAAGAGTTCAAGATTCAAGAAACGATATTATATCATAAACAAGCGATCAATCAGCTAAGAGGGTTAACGACAAATCAGAAAATGAAAGCCATATGGAAGAAGTATTACGTCTGTCGTTTGACCTACAACGAACCAGTTACAAGCTAAAATTAATTTTACTCCCAACCCATGCAACCATTAAGAAAGCTAATAATAAAACATCTCGCAAAGGGTTAAGTGCTGAATTACCATTTCTTAAATCCATTCAAGCA
Source organism: Bombus impatiens (assembly GCF_000188095.3). NCBI lineage: Eukaryota > Metazoa > Arthropoda > Insecta > Hymenoptera > Apidae > Bombus > Bombus impatiens. Next base: position 343,530 of record NT_176641.1, read on the forward strand.
AAAAGAAAAGAAAAGAAAAAAACAAGGTGACCGTGTTACGTTGGAAGTTTGAACGTTCTGTAACATTAGCACCTTATCTTTCTTTCTCAGCCAACTGATGAAAATACTATCTCGAGAACGAGAGGAAAAAAGATAAAGGTTCGTGCACAGCGAAGGGAAAAGAAAGACGATAGAAGAGAAAGAGAGAGAGATCGAGAGAGAGAGAGAGAGAGAGAGAGAGAGAGAGAAAGAGCAATTCTTTGCATCGAAGCGAGATCGTAAGCGCGATTCTTTAGGCGTCCAGTGATTTATTCGAAGCAGAGTCGGGAGTGGCAACGAGAAGCGAGGGTTCTCCGCGGTTGCTGCTGAGAGACTCGATCGTAAACGAGGAAAAGGGGGTGGCAAGGGGGATAGTGGTAACGACTCATCCGCGGCGGAAAGGAACGAGACCATAGTTCAAAGTAAAACGTGGCGTGATAGCTCGCTACGGTGCGTGACTATTGCCACGTTGAATCGAGCGTACACCCCTTGTACAATGTCATCTATCACGAGACATTGTCACTGTATTTTCGCCAACTGATTCATGCGAAACGGTAACCTTGACAGGATAATGATGTAACTTAGAATTCGCTCGCGGTGAATCGCTGCTTTATATCCTTGGCCGAAATGAGTGGTCCCTTTCCACGGAAGAATAAATGCACCTTTTTGATCTTTTCGAAACTTTATCCTGAGATTTCCTAATGGAAACGTGAAAGCGTACTTTCTGTGGAACGATGAAAATCAACTATTCTTTCGTTATGCGTCCCTTTAAAAGCTTTTGTTTCTGGATCTGTTGGTTTCCTAGAATTTTATATGTAGTTTTGCTGCATATGTTATCTTTCGTTTAACCTTTCTGGCGACTTTAAAACTATAAATTGAAATGCCTTTCAAATTATAAAACTCTGATCTACAAGATGACTTAGCCAATTTTCATCTTACGTAACGAAACACTTTTACTTCATGTGGCAATCTTATCGCACGTATCATTATTCATACTGTGTCACTTCTTTTAACAAAAAATAAGTCTGATCTTGCCCTTCAAAGTTCGGAGTTCGTATTTCAGGTCTTCCCCCAAGCTACATAAATTACAAGTGAATCTTTTTTGACGCGTCCCAAGTTCACAATGCAATTTAAATCGAAGTATCGTGGACGATACTTTCTTTATTTAGATACGTGTATCAGTTACAAAAGCGTTACTAAGAGAAATCTGTCTATATTAATAATTAGGCTGCGAATTTTTATTTATTCATGAGAGATTTGAAGATGCAAAAATACACAGAATGCATATAACATGCACGGATATATAAAACATCCAAAGTACAGATCAGAATATTTAATACGTAAAACAAACTGGTTACATTTTTTTAATATTAATATTTTAGTGTTCATGAAAACATGAATATCTGTTAATATGAATGTCTGTTAATAATAATGAATAGCGCGGAAAATTTATACTTCAAAGTAAATTTTATCTGGACTGCCGTGAAACAAAAGCTGCTTTTAGATTCTTAACTGTACACAACAATGAGTAATTTTAAAACGAAAAGACACAATATAAAAAAAAATGCTAAAGTTATCAGCACTGAAAATGTTTATTAAGAAAATAATACTATTTCTACTAGCATTAAAGTACGTCATATTTCAGCAACGGTTACCCAAATACTGTTTCTTGTTTATTATTTCATTGCAAAGGCGAATTCACGAAAATTGCAAACAAACCAGCGCCCTTAGCCCAATATTTCGTTACATCCATCACATTCACGAAAATCCAGCGTGCGTAAATAAGCTTGAACCTTAAGCTGCGACAGTTGGAGCCCGTTTGTTCTCACGCGTCGGCGCATACCGTCGAGCCTGTAGATCCGAAGATCCGGAAAGAAAAATCGCGATACCGGGAGCAACCAAGGTAGAAGAAAAGAGGGAAGAAGGGCAAAAGAAGCGATCACGCCGAAACGAGCTGCAAGTTCTTCGAGGAAACGTTCCAAGGTGCACCACGAGCTTGGCGACCAATTAAGTGTACTGTGAATCGACGAGACTCCGCTCCGACCCATGTGTTTCACGAGAAGCCTGACTGCAACTGGAATTCGAAGCGTGGCCCGGTCCGAATACCATTTCGTTTACGTATATCTTCGTTGTCGAATGACAAAAGTAAATTGACGCCCGTAGAAGTTTCTATTAAACTGATTACCATCGTTCGAAAGTCGATTAACCTTCCAAGTGTTCGATAGAATTAAAGATCATCCAGTACTGTGATTTTTCTCCGTTAATTTATTTTATAGTTAATTTAACGATAAAGAGAAAAGTAGAAATGAGAAGTACATCATTTTTCATCAGTTAAATTTCCTTCTGCGATAAAAAAAGAGGCGTTAAGCAAATAATATTTAGAATAAATTCTTCAAATAAAAGAATATTCATATAATAAAATAATATTGTGTCTATTTTGTACACGCTCATTTTCCGATGAAATTTTTTCTTATCAGATTCTGTTATACATTTCATTTTCGTAATGCCAAATTTCTATAATTATATGAAAATGCTACTAAATGACAGAAAGTTTAACGCAATTTTAAATACATATGTATGTAGCGCACATAAAAATCAAGATAATATTTTAACAGGAGATGTAACTTCAAATTAATAAAACGAACTTATTTCAGAATAATGAATAGTTCTTTACTAGAATAATGGCTTAGCTAGTTAAAAATTTATTCGAATAAGACTGCAAATAAATATACCGTTTGTCACCGACATTACATTTGACGCGACCGACGCTATCTACGTAAAAATGTGGCGTCTTCTTCAACCGTTTGAAGTCTCGATTCGAGACATGTTTATTTCTGTTTATGTACCAAGTTCAACACACAGATACCGAAAGCGTTGTGTCGTTTAATCCTACAATTTATTTGTCGCGGAGATATTTCAGACAATCAACAGCGAATAAAGATTTATTCTCGAATAACGAATCAGCTTTCACCGAATAAAACGATTATTTATTATTCCAAATAAAATTTTTCTAAATCTGCCTGGAAATTATTCGAACATACTATTGCCCAAGAGTTGGAAGATACAGGTACGAAATTCTGTTTTATTTCAGTTTTCAAGCCCTTCATCAACCTGTGTTCATGTATTTAAAACAATTCTCCCTCTTGCAATAAAATTCTATTATTTAATCGAAGCAATGAGAAGAAAAGTAACTTAACTCATATTTTTTCTGAATATGAATTTATAACATTGATAAATTGTGCTAACCACACAAACGTGACTAAATTCACCTTTTCCAAATCAAAGCCAGATACTATAAAGAAATCAGCTGCATTGAACATTTTTGTTCACACCTATTTTAAATAGCAAATTTACTCGATTTATCACATCGGATCGATTATCTAAATCTTATTATGAAGAATATTAAAATCCACATTCGCCAGTTAGCAGAATTAACCAGTTAGCTGATTTTCTCGAGTATACTCGTCATGAAGAAATGGCAATATTTTATGTTATGACGAACCCGTCAGTAATAAAGTTAAAAAATAAAACAGCCATTTCAACTTAATTCATTACAGTTTAATTTTATATTATAACAGTCGCGCAAACTCTGTGTTTTACGAGTATACTCGTCATCGCTTACTTTTTGCGACTCATTTTAGGTACATACTTTTTAAAGAGATCGTAACAGCTAACGGGTTAAAATACCGAAAAACCTCTTACAACCTTCACTATCCCGTATATTTCAACGAGATTCACGAAAAATTGGACAACGCTATTTTCCAAAGCACGTATTTTTCGAAATACTGAACCGTTCAGCAGTATCATGAAAAAGCTTAATCTTTTCACGCGTTTCTTCCGGTTTTCGGTAGTTCTTCAAAATATCCTTTCTCTTTCCATCGAGCCTTTTATTGCCGATTCCACACGCACGTCACTGATGGCAGACATTTAACCAGGCTACCAAATCCCCGGCGCATACCGTGGCTTCTCGATATTCATGTGTGCATGTACGTGAAGGCACGTACACATCGGTCGAACGATATATCGCCGCAGACTCGAGCATAGGCAGCTAGGTATTTTTGGACCGGGGCGGGTATACATGTTTTTCCATTTTTAACGAATCACCGTTGCGAGAACAGAATAAGAATGTTGGCCAAAAGCGAGAAAAAAGCGACATGAAAGTGAAATTCGAACGAGGGATATTGCGAGGCATTAAAATCTACAAGTTATAGCTTTACCTACGTGCTTGTTTTTAATAAAAACGTTTCGAAGAGCAAGATGCTTTTAGCTTCGTTCTGTAAAGTCCCACGTAAGTCCTAAACATATATACGTATATAGGTACAAACAGAATTCTGAATCCGGCAAACGTTGAGAAAATGAGAAAAATCAACCCGAATCAAGGAACAGAAATGAACTGTATACATAAGCGGTATCTTGGAAAGCGAAGTCATAAAAGAAGCATTTGTAAGTTGTATGAGTTGTGCAATAGGTAAAAGATGGAATACTGGTAACCTATAGAAGATGCTAATTTCAATGTATGAATTAGAAAATTAAACACTGGAAATCTAAAAGCACCTGCTTGCGCAATAACTACTAATTAACAATATTAGCGAACTGTAAGGTTACGGATTTAAGATAAATGAATAAACTAGAATTAAAATTGGTTGACAATATATTGAATTTTCAAACTGCTCTACAGTAAAACACGGGGAGCGCGACTTGTCATATTCCTTCTAATCCTTTGAATTATCGTCGATTGTAAATTTTGAAAATTTCCACTCTATTTATTTGTAAAAATCGAAACTGCTAACTAAAAAGTGACATGCCTCGTACAACAGCCCAATAGATAACTTTGTAGAGAATTGCCGCGGGAAAGCAAAGCAGGAGAAAATCTTTAAAAGGCAGAAGAGTGGGGGAAAGAAGATTCTTTTGGTTAGCAGGAGCTGGCGCATGCAATTGCAACCGTAATTGGAACTCGGACATTGAATGAATATACGAGTGTGGAGTGCGTTCGGCACGGCCCGTTGGCCGCGTAATTTTCGTACAGACGCACTGCGCCAGGATTTTCAAGGGATTATTTTTTTCGAGGTTGTGCGGTCCCAGTGACTCGTGTTCCATTAATGCTTCGTGACAAGTCCGCGTAACATGCACTTCAGAAGGCGGAACTGGAGAGAGAAAGAGGGAGAGAGAGAGAGGAAGTAGAAATGGGAGCAAAGAACGGTGAAAAAGCCAGGGCGAAATGAATAGTCAATCAAGAGAAAAATGTACTAGTTTCAATGCCTGTATACCGTGTTCAGTTACAGGAACGGAAACGAACCGTGGAACAGAGAGATGTATCATTTGAACGCGATTCATGAATTATTAAAACTAATTAATTTGGGTTAGTTGATTCTGGCAGAATCCACCGTGAGCCAAAAGGGAAGAAGCTAGATACACGAGAGGGCACCTACTGGGCTTATTTAACCGCTAGCTGTAGCGATGGTTTAATTGAAAAAGTCACAGGGCACGAATATATATACACGGTGACACAGACGTGATTCACCAATGAGGATTTTACTTTTTCCGCTTTGCTAGCTTATTTACTTTGCTTCTGACGTATTCGCCAGCACAACCTCCTTCCTTCCATAGCTTTTTTCCCCAAGTGTCAGCTATTAGAATATTAAATGCGCCTCTGTGAAATAGTCTTATAACGAAAGAAAAAATAGACAAGGGAGATTTTTATGCACAGAATGTGAGAGTAATGAACTTTAATATTTCTTTTTAAATCGAAGCAAGCGAAAAAAGATAATTAATGAAACTAATTGTGCTCGGTTATGAGATTATGCGATATATTTTATATTTCGTAATTAAATGTGTATAATTAAATGACGATAAAACAGAAATAATAATTTCTTGAAAGGCGCGTTCTTCTTACGAAAATTCACGGATGTTTGACCGCAAAAAAAAAGAAAAAACAATTTATCGATATAATTATTGTACTAGTTTACCAATATAGTTATGATAGTCGTGTCTCATTACAGTACTAATAAAATTCCAAGATATTGTACATATGAACACGATGTGTGCGTAACAGTTTTTCATGATAAGCGTTCAAATATATTCGCAAAGCATTGTACCTGTCTATAACCTAGCATAACAGTATTTCGATATAGAGATACGTTCAATTTCACAGACTTTGCTAAGAATATTCGTGGAAATGAACGAAAGGGATTTGAAAAAGAGGAGTTTAAACAGGGGAAAGATAAAAGGATCGGAAAACATGACACACACGTCGAAATTCGCTAGCACGATAGCGACGACTATGATTTAATTAGTGTGATCCGACCTGGTCCCCAAGGCATCCGCACGAGAGGTTTCTGCATGTTTGCATGCTCCTTGTACACGTATCTTCGCCCTTTTCTCGTTCGTCCTCATTCCCTGGCTCCGTGAGCGAAACCACTTCACCCTCTAACTATCCTTATGCCACGCAATCGTTCTTTGCATCAAGGGATCGTAAAGAAGAAGGAGGTAGAAAAAGTTCTACGCCTGGTTAAAAAAATAATACGAGCCAACACACCAGGTAAACGTTGCTCGTGCGTTTAAGTAGCAAGAACTCTCATTAACGTTGTTACGTGACGACAACGTGAGTCATGTTAGATGCAACGCTGATAAAGTTTTCTACCATACAAAACAAAGGAGATCTAAGGTTTCTTTAACTGAAAACGTCAGTTAACCAACCACGGTGAAATTTAATTTCAAGCTTTTTAGAGAGCAATAGAGCGTTTCATGTGAAATACATCGTGCGTAATATTGCTTGGTTTTACTACGCTTTTATAACATATTTTACAAAGTGTTCACCTGCTTCATTATCTGGGTTACTGCGTATTAAAGAACAAAATATCGAGGAAACTACTAGAAATATATTCTATGCAGAAAATAGTTCGTAAAAAAGAATTTATTGGCATGCTATCAAAGGGAACTGAAGTTTTAATTGATGATTATGAAGCGGCAGACGCTATATTAAAAGTAAAAATTGTAGAATCAAATATTTAAAATAAAGTTTGTTAACGATATACTGCTGAATGAAAATCTAACATTTTTCGTGTATCATGTGTATTGAATAATGATGGGCACGCAATGAAACAGGATATTCATAAATTTTACTACTTTAGAAATTTTTGAATATGTCCCTCATTGTAATTTGAATAGAGAATTTTATTCCCCATACTGAGTTTCGATGAAATTCGTTATTATAAAGTGATATTGCCCTGTTTCATTATGTGTTCTCCATTATTCAGCATATATAATAGGTCCAAATATAGATAGAGATTGAGCTACGCAGAGGTTTTATTAAAATTTATTGGATAAATATCAATTTACATACATAATCAATTTTCCTAAATCATTAAAAATCTTGCGTGAATGAATTTTTCACATTTTTGAGCCTGTGTATAACATTCATAGCTATTATATCAATTATAACCATCGAAATTTTTCTTACGCCATATTTTCGTCGTCTTTTTCATAAATTTTACTAGCGATCGTCAAAAGCAGCAACACTCTACGTCGACCATCTTCACTTTACGTAAACGTTATTAACGCGGAGCTAAAAATCTTGCTTTTACCGCGCGTGAAATACGTACTGAGAATTGTCGGTAAATTTTGCGGCTAAAAGAAACGGGTCAGCGTGTACACGAAAGAGCCCGACAGGATGCAAATGCTTCATTAGGCATTGCATTTTCAAAAGAATCGCTCCCACCTGTCTGAATGCCGATTCGACTAACACAGGTTTCCATCCCCTCGTACTTTATACCTTTCAACTGAGAAAAACAGGTTAGTGGGGAAAAAAAACAATCGTTTTATTATGAGGAAACGTTCTGACGCGTGTTTAATCCACAAGCTTTCTCCTGCGCGTAGGCGTAATGAAAAAAAGCAGGTCAATCTTTAAATGAAAAAGAAGCAAACGAACGAATCTTGAACAAAAAAGGAGAACAACGTTGAAAAAGGATTCAATGCAGTCTGCGGATTTCAAGACCCCATAGAAAAGACAGTAAGCGCTTTCTTCAATAAATATCACTTAGCGCTCGATTCAATTGTGTTATCGCGTGTTCCATGGTAGCTAATAAGACAGAATGCCAGAAGATATTACTTGCATTGCTTCGACAATATAGGGTGGTCTATTTGGATCCAAACAATTTAACAAAATGAGAAATATTCGTGTTTTTCATTGTACAATTAAAAGTTAATCAGCTTGTTGGAATATTAACATTTGAGAATAATTTTGTATGATTTACATTGAAAGCTAAATTGAATTTTTTTATCGTATTTACGACAATAAAATATCCACGGCTCTTAATTTACCAACTAAATAATCCTTGTTTCGATTTGTTGTCCATAACGGTATAAAAGTTTATAATTCTTTTTTATCAGAAGTAATATCGATATTCGATTTCATGACATCATGATGACGAGCTATGTCAATACGTATTTTTTACCTTGCTTTGCCATGCTTATGACGCATGATTTAATTTCTAAATAAAAGACATATCTTTCATCATTATAAAATACCTTTCAAATTATTTGAAATAATTCGTATGAACCAATTAACATATCATTAACGAAAGTGTTACTGCACGTTCGATATAGTTTGTTGTGTATTTGAAGTGGAATCTATTATAAAAGATATTGCTAATTCGAAAATTCGTAAATAGGAAAAAGTATGTATTTCCTTTTAGCTCGATTAAATTAACACATCGTTTGATTAATGTCTCTTAAATATCACTGATATTTCGTATCAAATAAAGAAGATTGAGATTGATGAAAAGAACAGAAAAGAACTGGAGGGTTTGGAATTGTTGCGAAAGATTTGTGCTGACAGGCTTGTCAAAGAGATTTCAAAGAGATGGGGCCACCCTGTAGGAAATCTGCATGCACCAGTGACGAGCAATTCTATCATCACTGGTCAACGACATTGATTACGTCAGTTTACTAAGAACAAAGAGCATTTCGAGACAAAGGAAGATCACAGATTACTCGGTTGCAAGGGGCTCTTGGGGCGTTCCTTTTAAGCGTGACTAATGTCCCCGGACAGCGAGCTCACGGCTCAGGTGTTTTCCAGGTCCACGATGAGATGCGGCTTGTCCTAACCATTTACGCACGTGCGGCCCCCGAAACAATCTTCCACCTGCTCGATAAAGTATCTGTCTGCCAGCTGGTAACTGCACTTACTAATCGCGTCGATGCGCGCTCAAGGCGATCCGAAAGGTGAAAATCTAACGAAGTTAAAAATTTCCTTTTGAACCGAGAAGAATACGATTCCAATGACGAGTCTTTATATTTCGTTCCATTCCTTTTACTTTCAGCACATAAAATAGACTTTTCTATATCAAAATTTAACTTAACAGAAACGTGAACGCGGATGTGTTATAGATTATGGAAATATATGATTGTAGCGAAATTATAAACAGTCTTTGAATTTAGCGAGTATGGCTTAATCAGGATGAAATATCGAATGTGAATGGGACTGAAACGGAAATAGTCATTAGAGTATAAAAAATAAGTCGTCGCAATTTAAAAATTCTCTCCAAATTGTTAAGAACGTGAAGGTTTGATTGTCGTTTAGAAAATACAAATTTCCAGGATACGCATTTTAATATCGATAATTGAAGATACGTGGATCTCGTTAAAATTGCAAAAGTGTTGCATGGTCACTTAGGATAACCATCGAGCAACAAGTCACGTATGGGCTATCCCATACCTGGTCCTATAAAATTGGAGTCTGCTGTTTATCGAGAATCTCAAGAAACACATTGCTATAAAAAGTTAGCCCTTTAACTCAAAGTGTATCTGAAAATACAGATTACCAAAATTGTGAAGAAATGTATAAAATAACATAATAAAATATTTAATAAGAAATTACAAACAAATTTGTATTGAATTAAATGTTATTTTTCAGAAGTTGACAAAAATATTTAGACGAAAATTTTTTAATGTATCAAAGATTACTATGAAATTATTTAAACGATAGTCGAATGTAAATATATATAATATGAATGTAAATATATATATCGTGATCTCTTATCGTAGGGAGGTCAATACTTTATGAAATCGCGAAAATGATCAGCTTAAAAATTTAATTTATTACTGTTAAAAATTCATAAAGGATTTTAAAATAAGTTGTAATATTGTTTTAAGAAATTATTACAAAATGTAAATAGTTCTTCACTGAGGAAAGAGATTTATGATGGTCAACAAAAATGTAAATAACAAGTGTAGCAAAATAATGTTCTTACAGCTAACAACAAGTAGCACGCGTTTGTAAACCTAACGAGCAAAAAATGTCGTAGAGCAACGTAAATAAAAAAAAGATTAAAATAAAATATAAAACCACGTTCGACAATATAGCTTGAAAAATTTCATAACGTCTAGTAAATATTGATGAAATTTTTAATAAAAATAAACATCTCGTTTTTAGAGATATTTAATAAAAGGAAAAATCCATATAGCAGCAATTCGAAACAAATTTCGGATAGTTCGATGACAGGATGAATTTAGATATCATTGGAAATTTATATCAGATCTAAATTGAAAAGTAGAACAATGTAGTTAAAGGAAAATTGCACATTGTACAAAGCTATTGTATTTCGTAAAGAATCCGAATGTTAGTGCGATGTTATATGAATATGATATAAATATTTATGTGATTTTATTACCTGTGATTCAAATAAATAATTTTATTTATATTCAACAGATGGCTTTAATCTAGTAAAATATATCAAGCAATAATTTGTGAAATTCTCTTGTAGATCGCGAGATTTACATGCATGACAGTCACTCTGTAATTAACAAGCTAGTGGTACAAAATAAAAAGTGTAAAAATCCAATTTCAATTTGTTTTTTAGCGTGCCAAGAAAATTTTCAGTACAATAGATAACATTCTGTTCCCAAATCGATTCAATATATATATCTTTGCTTTCGATATAATTATCCAAATAATAATCCAAATATGGGAGGTAAAATTTTATCACATCGATTTATTTCGTAAAAATTTAATGAAAGTGGAGAATTGAAGTCAAGCGGTTGAAATCATATCGAAATTGCTTACTCCAATTACTGAGAACTAAAAAAAATGAATTAATTGCATACTATATATGTGTGTGTGTACTGCAATCTTTTATTTCGTACAATTTAAGATGCAACGATATCTGTTGTCTCTTTCTTCCTCCCTTTTAATTGACAATAAATACGAACATTTTTAACATACCTGCAATATCTTTTCATTTTATATTAAATACAGTTAAGGAATGAATGTAAAGAAATCGTTTTATTCGGTTTAAGAGCCATCTTTTATCTCTTCTTTTCCTTTCTAATTGGCAAGAAATTTCGAAATTTAAACATTCCTTCAATATTTTTCCATTTTACATTAAATAAAGTATAATTAGAGAATGTATTCGAATAAAATTACACAATGTTCGTTAATTAAAATTTCTTTTTGTACTTCGTATATTTGATCGAAAGTAAACCGCAGAAGAACCACACGTATAGCTTCATTCTATTCCCACAGGAATATTTCTTGACAAACCACGTACAAATTAAAAACGCATAAATAGCCGAAAGTAAAACATATTATACGTACAAATAAAACATTGACGTGACAAGCGAGTTTTTATTTTAATAACTTTTTATAAACAACCATGGCGAAGAGACATAAAGGTAACGTACAATACAGCTGGGCATTTTTCTCTGATGCTTCATCATGATCTCAATTAAGACAGGATGGCAAGTTACAAAAACGTAAGAAGGAAGATGGCTTTTTCGCCTGTACCGAATTCTTCCATCTTTTCTTACGAAGTTTGTGCTATAAAGCACGTAATGCTTTGATGAGCTGGCTGCATAACCGTAACATCTGTCTGGTACACCGGCGAATCGTGCAAGCTGCTTACTTGCACCTGCTTCGCTATATACCTACAGCCTTTTCTAAAGACTTGATCGTCAAATAGAACAAACTTTTTCTCCTTCTGTATCTCTATACACAAAAATATCTTTTCCAATTTCCTAATAGTGCGTCTATAAAAAATTTCTATACGTACAGTGTACATAGTACGCAGATATATAGAAAAGTACTCTGCTAATGCTTATAAAAATATGAATTTGTATAATCGTATAGTGTTAGTTTCTTTCAATTAATTTATTCAATAGGATAACTAATTTTAAAGTGAATATGTATACACATATGTGATACAAAAAGAAAGAAAAGTAAGACAATAAACATGATGTATGCTATTGTATGTATAGAGACGTATATTATGATAGGGATGTATGGACACCGCGGAAGCGGAAGCTTCGGCTTAGACTAACGATGAGGAGAAAGCAAAAAAGAAAATAAAAAGCAAACATTGATAACGGAAACCATAGGCGTGAAATCGTTGAAACTATCCAACGTAAACACTCACAGTCTTTTTATGAAATATTGTTTCCAATATGGACTTTATTTTTTCTTATCTTTTTACCAGTAAACCATGCCGATATCGTTTAGAAATGGAAAATTTCTGAAGCACCTTGTATATTGCTTATGATATTATTATGAAAGAAGTTCGAGTGGAAAGAATCATTTCTTATTATTAATACTTCTACTATTCTGATACTTCCTACTTTCCTGGTATCGGCTTGTAAATATTGTATCCGATATCATTTAAAAATATAAAAGTCTGGATGCAGTAAGTTCTAAAGAATATCGTTATTTATAATACTTCTATTATTTGAACGTCTTTACTTTTTCTGTTTAGTAGTCCGTAATTAATATCGTTCTCCAAATATTGCTTTGAAAATGTATGATTATAGATAAATTCAAGTGGAAAGTATTAATCTGAATGTATCTAACTCCAGAGAGTATTGTTATTTGATAATTACTATCTTGCAAGCATAGCCATATTGGATAGTTATTTAGCTTTTGGCTTCTGTACAATAGCGCAAAATCAACTATGATATTCTGATGTAGATACACTACGTCGACCAATCGACTTCGGTTATAGTTATTAAATAGATAACGAGAGACGTTGTTAACCATAGATTACCATTTACTGCGAGAAATTGGACTATCAATCAATCTGCTTTATAGAAGCTACCATTACAACGAACAAGAATGTCCAACTAAATTACAGATTTTGTGCATCCATTGGAAAATGATAATAAGTAATGATCACGTGATACGACTATATTACACTTCATTCCAGTATATTCTATGGTCTACAATCCATAATAATGTTTCTCGTCAATAACAAATTTGAGTACTGTAGAGTTGTAATCTAAGATCATAAATTCCACTACAACGTTACACTAAAAATTCCAAAATTGTAAATACATTAAATTATCAGTTTAGCGAATCTGTTAAATTCTCAATTTTACATATATCGATTGGTCATTGGTCTAAAGCTTTTATGGTATTGTTTAAGTCACGCGAGATCCATTTGTTTATTTTCTTTATTTCGCCTATGTAACTGAAATGGCGAATAACGATAAAGCGATCTATTCTTAGTTTAAGTGGTATTTTTCTAAAATTCGTTCTGGACTAGATATATTCAATAATTGAATGTTAGCGTCGAATTTCATCAATTAATGTTGAACTATCAAACGATGCATTTCTGAGGATTTGAGTGATTTTTTGTAAAATATGCAGATAAAATCTTCTTCGTCTGCTTGCATTATATATTCTTTTATATGCCTTTCATTATACTTTTTCTTTCATTATACTTTATCCAAATTTTTTACTTTATGCGTTAGCCTTACGATCACACAAGATTCCAATCACACAATTTGTTTTCTCGCATAAAATGGAGTTAAACATTAAATCTATAATTATACAAATACATTAACCCATAGGTATCATAGTTGAATAAATTTTTTAATTAATCAGACATTAAAAGCTGATCTCATCTCCGAGTTGATTAAATTTTCTATTAAGATTGCCAATCGTCATAACAGTTGGGAACGTGATTAAAAAAGGGATAGGTATATTTAATCAAAAAGCACGACGAATAAAAAATATGACTCGAAGAGGCACCTTAATCGATAATCAAGTCCTTTAAGTCGTTAAAAGGAGTGACCTGCGGTTATCATGATATAAAAGCAGGGAGGAACGAGTGGTCGTAAAGAAATTAAGGATGCGAATAGTAAAACTCGAGAACAGGATGAAGGATAGAGGCGTGGTAAGCGAAGGGTGAAGAGGTCGGTGACATTTTCATTCGAGGCGTCGCCGCTGATACGACGGTGAATAATGAAAGAGCGAAAACGCAGTCGAGAACGTTGTTAACGTTCCCATCTAACGAGAAATTATGCCGGTGCTTAATTAAATTTCTAGATTTCATTGCATTATCGGCTACCACTACGGTATTCAAACAACTGCTTTCACTACTATACACGTTGATCAAAGTACAGTGATCGACGTGCTCCATTCACAAAGTACATTTTGTAAAAATATCGTACTGAAGACGAAAAAAAGAGATCTTTCTTTCATATTAGTTGTGTAGGATATTCTGTAGTTAATAATTTACTGGTTTGTAATTAATTAGTATAAGAAGCAAAGGGACTATACAAATATTTAAAATTAATTCTTTCGAAAACAAAGGTTCGTATGAAAGTAATCTTATTCCATATTTACGAATTATTTTTCATGTAAAGTTACACTGCTATTAATTAAATTAATCAGGCAATACCTGATATATGAAAATTATTTATTTCAATTATAAATAGTTTTACAAATTTATAAATTGTAGGACAAAGAGTGTTTGATAAAATGTGAAGTATCTTTTAGAAATTCTATACTTTCGTACATTCTGTGTCCAAAATCAATCGACTATTCCAAACCATTTACCTAACAGTGAACGAACTGTTCCTCCGTTTACAATCTCGATGTACGTTTCAAGTGTTATCTGATACAGTTTCAGAAATAAAATAGCGCTCACAGATTTTTATTCCTTCTTTAGAAAAAGAATTTAAAGTGGAATAAATGTGAAGAGAAGGAATAAATAGCAGAATATCGTGATAAGCAAATAGCAAATAATACAATGTTATTTGTTCCTAAAGAGTCAATTGCAGTTGAAAGCTGCTTAAAATTCAGGTCAATAATATGTGTGAATATTATGTTCAATTAAACGTCTGAAACCAGAATCGAGTAATATTCATACGATGTTCTCTTTATCAATAATTAATTAACTTGATTGTTTTTCTTTCATATATTTTTGTTGCATATGAAAATATTATTCACACAACATGATGAATTTTTTATTCTAATTGCAAGATTAATTCGTTCGAAGCTATAAGTTCCACAATAAATACATTTGTAATAATATATAGAGTTAAACATATTATATTGAGTAAATTCATTTTATATGCAATTTAATTATTCGAATAAAGTAAATTCCATAAACATAAAATTATAAAGTTACAAATATTCCTTTAATCGTCATTTTAATAAATGGACTTGTTAAATAAGTAATCATAATATTAATGACAGAAGATACAGCCATTATGTTCGTAAACAATTCTCATAGACACTGTACTAGTAACACTGACACATGAAATAGGCCTTTTTGCTTTATGCCGATTTTATGACGATGTTTCGCAAACAATGAGTATCAATCTCCGTACCCGTTCAAACAATCCGTACAGTCAGAAACATCGACATTAACTCACAGTCCTATCTCGAAAATAATAGTGCTCGTAGTAATGTTTACGACATTCACGAAAGCTTGGAATCTTAGAGTCAAGATAATTCTTAGAATCTATTCGTACCAGCAAGCTAAATATTTAACTTTTTAAACAGTACGAAGATTGAAAGAGAAAATAAATAAAGCAGAAAGAATGATACTTGAACATTTCGTATTCGATTCAAGTATCTCGTTTCTTGAACAGCCAGAAAATATTCTTCTTTTAAGTTAATGACAAGACTGATATTTCAAACAAGTATTGATTCTATATACCTACCATGTAACAGATGAACATTCGCAAAAATATAAGAAGAAATCTCCATTAAAGTTGATTGCCACGATCCTTCATTATTCGCTTAATAATAAAAACAATAAAATAATTATTAATGTTTTCATTGATTTGAGAATACAATATCGGCAGTATCTATCTTTGAAAATATTATTTCCCTTCCTCTTTATTTACTATTTATCACAGTTATCACGCTCGAGCAATTAGAGAAAAGGTTAATATGTTTAAAAAATCACGAAGAATATGTCACTCGTCTATTTCGCTCGGCAAATTGAAATTCTGCGAAACGTTTCGATTACTAAGAGAAATCGATACAAGACTCGCTGTGTCGTGCCGGATTGAAATTGCATAGCGTTGCATAGTCGTACAATCATTAGTATGGAAGATACTCGACTCATCTAATGACATTTTCTTGTCTTGACCCTGTTTCAAAACCTCGTTTCGGCTTCTCGCTTCGCTATATAATTATACACGGTGAAAGAAAATTAATGAAAGTACATCCTTATTTGTTTTTCGTCGTTAAAATTACTGTATATACGTCTTATTCATTTGTAGAAGCTATTATTTACTAACCTTAATATTTGACAATAATATGAATAGTGAAAAAACAACCACAACTTTTCGATATAGCCTGAACGCAGTGTTCACCTTAGGTATGACTTTACTATTTATCCAAATAATTATCCCTGTTTGGATTTTTACTTTAAATTGGATAACACGCGATGATTAAGGATATGTATGTATACAAGAGATTTGATCAAGCTGCACGGATTTTCAATGGCATTCAAATCCGATGAATTGCATAGCCATGGGAATACGAGGATGTTCTTGGATGAAAGCACCTCTGTAACTGATTTGGCCTTGTGACGTGATGCAGGGATAAATTAATTGTTATGGTACTCGATTATCTATCCATTGAATAATAATTTAAACAGTCAAGGACAATTTGCTATTTACGATATAATATTGCAATTAAAAAAGTGAAATTTGTTAATAGCAGTCCCTTAATTACTTTGAATGGCGC
This sequence comes from Bombus impatiens, assembly GCF_000188095.3. NCBI lineage: Eukaryota > Metazoa > Arthropoda > Insecta > Hymenoptera > Apidae > Bombus > Bombus impatiens. Next base: position 360,523 of record NT_176641.1, read on the forward strand.
GCATAGAGCTGTCTTTCACAATCTCACTTTTCTGCTATATGAAAAATAATTAACGATAAGAAAGGAAAATCGTATCCGGTATATAGAAAAGAGAATGGCAATCGCTTTAATCGAAACCTTTCAAAGCTTTCACACCGTAAAACATAAAATTGGAGTATCAAACTCGTGACTTACGACTCATCGAAATTACACTCGTTCTACAATGAAAATACTAGAACACTAGTCAGCTGTTCGTATCGATAGTCACGACGGGTCATCTTGCATAATGACTTCAGCTTGTTTCGTTGCTCCACCCCTGTGGTAAGTGTAGCGATCGGGAAACATAAAAGTCGTCACGTTCGAGTGGTTCGGTTAATCGGGTTCGATGATGTAGCACGAGAACGATAACGACATGGGAACGGGATCGACAGGTAGCACAAAAGGTTGTTACAACATAGCGTGCGAAAGCATCAACGGATCAGTTCGTTGTATTGATATTAACCCAGGTACAGTGTACTTGGTTACATCGCAGGTAGCGGAGACCGGAAGAAGCTATCTAGTTAGTACTAAATCTTCGTGGTAGCAATGAGTCCCGACAGACCTGTAATTTTCGGAAAGCTACACGCGGAGCTCTCGCAATTACAAATTAATAAACGGTCTGCGGGACCTTACTACCCTTTTCCTCTGTGATTTATATCGACCGTATACCTTAATTACCCCCGTGGCCTGCTGAATCCCGTGTATGAAGTGCAAAGTTCACTGGACAGCTGAACTTCAGAGCCTGGGATACGATATTATTCTAATATCTATCTTCTCGAGCATTCCGTATGTATGCCTCCACAATTATATAGTTATTCCTTGCTTTAACGAACACTGTATTTGTTTGCAACAGTATAATGCATATTTTTCATAAATAATTTCGTTTGCCAACGGTATAACGCGTATCTTTGACAAATAATTTGGTAAATATGTTTGAATCGGCGATGCACGCATTATTAAGACAGTAAATTTAAAAAATTGGATTGTAAGCGGATTTTATTTTTCAACGACGATATTCACTAACAAAGTCTTATTCTTCTTCCATTTCATTTGCATCAGAAAATTAATGTATACTTCTATTTCGCTGTAGCAGTTACGGGTTGAATAAACGTTGTTTCTTCGTGAAGCAGAATACTTTGAAGGTTCTACGGCTATTAATTAGCTAATTAAACTAAATTCGCTGAATATTCGACCATATCGATATCGAGTGGCTCGCTTCATGGAAGCTAAATTATTAGAATTCTAATTATTCTAGTATTGGATTGTTCTATGGACAATACGGTATTTGTCATTTTCACGAAAAGAGTTCGAAGAGAATGGAGCATCGGCAATTTACAGCTCCTCTCATCTCTGTCAATTGAGGAAAGTATCATATCTCAATCGAATTGTTGGACGAGATGAGAAATGGATCGCGTACGAGAATGTTATGCGGCGCGGACAATAGGTTGACAGCAACGAGATATCAATTCCATAACCAAAGCAAGAACTCCATCCAAAGGAGATCTAGTTTCTTGGTAGAATATGAATGAATTATCTATTGTAAAATGTTATTCTATCGATCAAACAATTACGAAAAATATACAGTACCCCGCCAAAAGTTGAAAAGATTGGTAACATGAAAAAAAAAGATCGGTACTAACTGACAAAAGAAAAAGATCGCAATGATTCATTCAAATAACCATACTCTTCTGGCATATCAAAATTCATAATCAGGAACTGAGAAGCTATAATTTATTGGCTATAATTCATCATTTTATCAGCACATTATATTCACAACACATTCATCATATCAATTCATTTGCTATAATTTATTCACTATAATTTGAATGGGGAAATTATGATTGCTTGAATATAATTATTTTTATTTAAATTGGGAGTTATAATTTATATAATTATATTCTTTTAATTTGGCAACATCGAACTATTATATTTCTGAAAATTTTCGATGATATTGTGAGCGAATCACGCGAATTAATCCCTTCTCGTGTAAATTTTAAGTGCAGCGCACATGGTGTATGATTTTCTCGTGAAGGTTGCCTACCAGATTAACCCTTGGCTGATAACATCCTCTGAAACTACGATACGATTTACGAATCAAACGTGAAAAGCACAGACTTGTTCGCCTGTAGATTCAACGCGTAACTAAATCGTTGTTTGTTCTGCTGCATAAAAGCTTTTGTTACTACGTCACTTCGATGGTTTAAAAATATAATACATTTTCAACTATCGAAGTAATAGAATCACAATTTATGTGACGTCTTGATACTCAAATACTTGATATTCACTTAACAAATATATTTTTAATTCAACATTTAATGCTCGATCGTAATTGCGTACATAATTCATGATATTACAAACGAATATGAATATGAATAAACGAATATATGTAAATGAATTCGTTATAAAAGTATAACATAGTTAATAATAATTGAAATAAGACCAATATAGACATTTTATCTGCGTGCAGAGATAGCTAAACGGTTACTTCGCGCGAAAAATCGTTACAAGAATCGCAACAAGCTATTTAACAAGCATTTTTCACGTATCGATAGGACGGTTGGAGCGATCGTGACGTACACAGTGGCTATAAAACGCAATTTATCGTTGCACGTCTGCAGCACGGCGATATCGAGCATGCTAAGTACCCTCCGGAAACGCAGAAAAGTGTTTACGCATACGTAACCAGATATATTAGGCCATTGTTCTTAAGATACGCATCGTAGCCACTATTCAGCAACCATCGAGCCAAAAGTTATCGCCTGCGAAACGTTTTATCGCGATAACATCCCTTCTATCCACATTCCGTTCGCGTAATTCATTGCTCAAAGAGTATGTGCTTAGTTGATCTGGCATACTGAGACTTTCAATCAGTATTAATACCAATGTCTGACAAGAACCAAGTGTTTCATAAATACAGAACATTGTTCGATATGGAATGAACTGATCGTAAACTGTGATTATGATTCATCTGCGTCTGACTTCCTTAATATGATCGAAAGTCAACATTCTTTCTCCAGCAATCCAATATTCAAAACTATGACAGACCTAGCTAATGTACTTAGATATATAATAGACCTAGTTAATACATCTTTTAAGAAATACATTTGATAACTCGAACGTACAGTTGATCTTTGTACAACATACATTAGAATAACATGGTATGCGAATGTTCTTGAGAAAGCTCTCATCGATCAAGAAATTTTCTCAAAATAATTTATAGCGTACGATAGGATATATTTATAGGATAGGATTCCCACGAATAATCGTAGGTATGTCTGAAATTACGTACACATTAGATACCGTGTATCGTCATTGTATTGCACGAAAATCGAGCATTGAATACATTCTAAAATCTACTATCTAATAGTGAGAAATAATATAAACTTCCTTTTAAGAGGGGATCCAATTCACAGGATAGAAATATGTTAGTAAAAGATAGCGACATAAAATTCTCAGAAATACAAAGAAATTATACAAAAACGAAGGATCAAATATATGCCATACAATACAAACATGTCATATAAACGTAAATCAGCATAGATGAAATCAATATATTCAAAGAAACAACTTGAATTGCTTTTATCAGATTCGGAAGGAGATATACTTAAACAACGTGTAGTTAAAAATATGGGAAATATGTGAAACGCGATAGAGGATGGTTAGGGGAGAGTTTTCAGCTGGAGGCGATAGGTGAAGCTTCAAACCACATAAAGAATGCAGATAACGTTTGAACCGTGCCGGAAGCGACTCGGTTAACGACTAAAACTGACACAAAAGCGTGGCAAGAGTACAAGAGGGCCAGGCCATCGAGGCCTGATCTAAGGCAGAGGAACCGCTACTTCTTTAGCGCAAATTATTGTAATTTGCATCAGTTAACTCCGTAATTACTTGAGGTTACAGGTTAAAGGACCATTATCGTTTCCTCGCGGGCACAATAACGCGTGAAACCAGTCTCCACGTTCCTATGCCGAGAGCACAATCAACACCTGCCGCCGTATAGATTATCCTCACCGCTTATGGGAAGCCTATTTAAATCACTCTGCTTCATTTATTTCGCGATACTACTACGCTTTTCAAAGAATAAAGGGGAAAACGAGGGACGTCCATTTTTTCGTGGTAACATTTCCATTTTAAAACATATTTTGTTTGAGAACTGAGACTGCAGAATTAACAATCACGACGATTATAATGTTCAATATGTCTGCGCAAGATAACGTTAACGATTTGGCGCGTTGATTAAAAACAATGGAATGTCTATTCTGTACTGAAATAAAGCATAGAATACAATTACCGTAAAACAATAAATATTTTATTAGTCATTCTTTTTTACGATAAGTAAGATATGAAGTTCGTTATATGAACGATACAGTTAGATTCATTAGATCCTGTTCCTTTTCTAGTGGACTTGAGTATCAAAGTTTAATTTTCGCAATAAAGCTGTTTTATGACATTTCTAGCTTTTCTCCTTAGCTTTAAACAAATACAGTGGAGCCTTCCTTATGCGAACTACTATCCGAACACCCTATTATCTGAATATTAATTCTACGATTCGATTATTCTGTTATCTTAACAGATGTCTGCTAGTAACAGATGTTCCTGTTACTCTATTATTGCAAGCAAATGCTATCATTTTATATGTGACGCGCTTCAGTAAAAGTAGATTAAAAAATCTCCGTATTATATGTATAATTGTAAAGTAGAATTCTTTAAATCAATTTAGGCACACTCGGCGCGGTATTTTTAAACATAAATAATTAGAAAATAAACTTCAAGTGTATTCATTATCAAGTAATCGGCATTGTAGCGCGTAAGATAATTGAACAAAGACATATTCAATTTTTACGTACATTAAATTTCATTCAACGTCGGGAATTTATTCGGAGGCAAACAAGATAATCTAAAGGGCAACGACAGAAAAGCAAAGTTAATCAAAGTGGAAGAAAAGGCGATTGTTTCCGAATGACTGAAAGGATAAAAAACGACAAGAAAGGACGGGATCAATATGAAAATGCTAGTAGAACCTCCCTATCTTTGTTACGCTTAAGAACTTGAACGAAAACCAGATAATAAAGCTTGAAATCACAAAAGTTTATATGGCTGTTATTGCAATGCTACTATTGTTAGCTGCCGTATCGTTGTTGCGACGATTCTACAGGTTTTGATACGAAAAGAAATTATGTAACATTGTTCGCGTTTTGTGTATCACCGTCATAAGCTGCATAAATACAAAAAGATCACGTTCGATGGCGAACGATTTATTTTTTTCCACGGTTATGTCTCTCATTCTTCCCATAGAATAATCTATAAAGTATTTCGCGCTAATTAGTCATTCGCCATTTCGTCATATCGTTGAAATTAAGCGTACCAGTGATACGAACGACATCAATTCGACTTGAAAGCCGTGAACGCGATCTACGAGAATTAATTATGTCCTTACTATACAAACTCGTTCGTAAGGCGAAGAATGAAACGGTATAAAACGAATTTCTACGTGCGCGGAATAGTACTTAGAAGTTTTGCAGCTAGAATTCGCGCGTTTGTGGCTTTCTATTCTCTCAACGAACTCGCCAACTTTCATGTGTCAAACTTCTCAGATATCTATATTTCTCGTACAGGTAGCCTGTGACATGCATACTTTATGTAAAGTCTGGTTCATACTGGCTGAATTATACAGCGGCTAGAAACGGTATCGGCACATCATTACGTTCGGTAATATTATGGTATTTGCATACTAATCAAATCGGTCAATATATACTTTTATATGACTATAGGTATTTATGAAAATGAAATGTGGAACCTGATAAAAGAATGATTCATTTGCAAATAAGGATATATGTGACGATAATTTTTATAATATAATAATATATAACCACTGTAATTATACGGTACAACTTAATTGAAGATCACTGAGAGCATGTTCGAAAGTGAATTATGACAGTGTGTGTGTTTAGAGCGTTTTACAATTAAATACTTCAATTTTTAATAAAGTAAAATTTGTATACGATTACTACGACCTACCTTTTTTATTATCGCTTGATATATTAACAAATAAATGTTTAAAAAGATGTTTTTTTTCTATAAGATGTGACGACTTTCGTATTATTGCAGATATAGTAATCGAATATACGGTAGGTATATTACTGTTTTGGTCAATACTTTGGTGATAAAACTAACAAATGAATAAATTTATATTGAAAAACAAATAAAAAATGTACAATAAAATTTTATCATTAAAGTTTTTGATACTCTGAAAAAATTGAACTTGAATATTCATACGCATTCGCGTGTACACCTGCTTGACGAATTGCACCGTATATTAACTACATTGTATGTATTCGACTACCGTCACATATAGACGATCAAATGCACGTGTATCCAACAAATTCTGAAACTCGATTTCCTCGGAAGCGAAGCGCCAAACGAACAAATTTTATTTCGCGTTTTTGCTTTGCTTTTTCATGTAGAATCACCATCTCCGTGCTTATACCGCTTGGTATAGGGACAACTTTGTTACAGGTTACCAAAAATATTTTACGAATATACATGAAATTTACGAGTTTAACCATCCGTCTATCCAATCTTGATCGTCAAAACTAAATACCTTAGTTCAACTATACTTAATAAATTACTAAACTCAACTTCGCAAAGCTTACTGAAAAACTAGAATAACTTTATTTGAAGACTACCAGAGGAATTTAAATTACTCAATTATTAACTCTGTCAAATAATCGAATGTAAACAACCAGCAAGAGCAATTTAAACGAACAAAAAGAAATTTAGGATATTTAGCTGACCGAAATAGCATTATAATTATGATTTGGAGTTTGAAAATTTGTCAAATGTACGATCTTTCAGCGACATATTTTCGTACAGACGAAGTACTTAAAAGAAACGAGATAGTAGAATCGAAGAGTGTAGAAAAAACGATCTTTTAACTGAAAGCTTTCCGCTGTGAGCCGCAGGGAGAACTCACGCGTGCCAGCAATACGTATTCCCTGTGCCTTACGATCTTCCAGTGAAGAAGATTATCAGGCAGGATCGATAGCAGGCGATAGATATAATCAAACCACGTTCGCGTAATGGCGAAATCGTGCCGCTCGTATATTATTCGATTGAACGAATCGAAAATTCGCGGTAATTCGTATTTTGTTTGGACATCGAACGTACACTTCATTCAGTTTCCTGTCGCGCTAAAATGCAAATACAATTTATACGCTGTGACATAAAAATAGGTGAACAAACTTTCATACTATGTATATTCTATTTTTTCTATAGGTAAAAAAGAACACATTTTCATAAAACATATAATGATACTGATTATAGTGAGTATATTAAACTGTGCAAATTTTATGTTAAGTTGTTCTTTGTTTGTAATTTTATGTTTATGTGAAAGTTTATAGTCAATTCCAAAACTACAAAATTATCGTTTAACTCTTTCAGCGTTAATAAACTCATATATGTATAAGCTTTAAAAAATTCTTCATTACACGCAATGAACCTTCATGTGTCTATATAGGTATATGTATCACAACCAATCCTAGTCGTTGCTAAATAAATTTGGAAAAGTAATTAATTGTTTAAGCATAAAGGATATGAGGTGATCGTCGGTGAAGGTGCCCACAAGAAAACTCTTGATTTTCAACAATAACGTTTATTAAACTCTTAGCAATTAACAACAAATAACAATTAACCACAATTAACGATTAACAACGATTAACGATTAATAACAAATAATGATTAATACTGAACTATCAAGAGTCAGCAACTCGTTTCTCTAATAGTGTTTGCTTCGCTATGACGCTTAACCTTTCACACTTCGCAGCTCGGGGCAGAATAAATCTTTTGGTTCGAAACCAAACAGATTCTTTTCTTTGTTGCCCCTCGATATCCCCACTACGCGCGCGTTTATTAGAAGTCCGCGACGGTTGCCGCATATGCATTCTTCCGAATATTCGGCGAAAGAACCGTAGAGATATCGATGGTACATTAGGCCTGTCGGCCTTACGCTTTGAAGGTATAGCGCTTTGTGTCGCGAAGCCGTTGGAAATTTCCGTGGTCGAGTGCCGCCACAGATATATAATTGGTTATATTTTAATGTCTATGATAAATAATATAGAAGTGACGAATAAATAATTCAACGAATTATAATAATAATAATAATAATAATAATAATTTCACTTTTTGATTCCAAAATAATTTCTGGAGCGATCGATATATCTTGTAACAACATTAAAGTTTATTAACCAATATACGATACAATAAAATGTATTGTTACAGTAAGTAACCAGATTGTCGCAGATCTTAGCATTGAAGATGTTAACTTTTCCTCATCCCTGAAGAGCAGAATACAACATCAAAGATCGTCCTCCATTTATTTCAACACCACCCTGTATACAGCCTTTGAGGTTCCGTATTCTAAGAGCTAAAGAAATTTCTTTCTCCTTCGTTAAAGACGAAAAGGCGATTGACTATAAGGACGACAAAAAAAACCTGACGGAAGTAATTAAACAGCCGGAGAACCTCGCTCGCCAGAAGTCGAGTAATAGCTCTGCTTCGTCTTCCTCTGGTTGTTGGAGCGATAAAAATTGCATAGACTGACGAGGGGGTTGTGCAGTTGCGCCGATTTCCACACTGCCATTTTTCTGGCGGGCCACGGCTCGGCAGGCGGAAGTAAATCTGCCTCGTTCGCAAATCGGGGGAAATCTTGCTTGGTAAGAGAGATATCCAGGCAGTAGCAGCTGAGTCTTTGGTCGATGCTTTGCCCGCGAAACGAAGTTAAAGGAGCTTGATATATTGTGTGCAGCCTCGTACGAAACTATCCCGGAAACGGTAATAATTCATGGCCGGTTAACGGAATGGCATTAAAGATTCCCGACTTGCTACTATTCTTACGCCGTTACGCGTCAATTCGATCCTCCTCACAATGAAGCCATTACACGTATATCTCGATACGCCTCGAACGAGACGAAATTTTCAGAGTACATAATCTGACTTCATATCCCGCACGAATTGCCACCAGGCATTCCGTATCTGGGTCAAACTATTTAGGTTTTCTAAGCAATGTCTAATTTCGCTTCTACAACCAACCCTCATCTCTTTTGCACAAACGAGTTTATACACGTAAAGAGACAGAGTTTAGGTAAGATTGGAATAATCTACGGAAGGCTTAAACAAATAACTATGAGAAGCTATACAGAAGTAGCAGAATTTAGGAAAGAAAATGTAAAATGTTTGCGAGTATATAATTTAATTACAGTTTAATCTCTGATACGTATTTACGGTTGTTAAACGGCACGTACATTTCGTGCATTCATTTATAATACTTTAAACGCTTCTAATTTAGCATTTCTAACAATGTATTGTAACAAGGCACGATTATAAAATTTCGTGTATATATAGATATCTTTCTGTTTTACTTTTATTAAGTGAAATGTGGTCAGTTTTGCACCTATTTCGGTTCTAAACGTCCTGTGTATTGTAAAGATATTCGGTATATATTTTCCGAATTAATGACTAACTGCCTTAACATTTTTAAAACTTGCACAATCTGAACAAAATTTTGCAATCATTATAAATATTTATTGCCTTGAAATATATGAGAAATATATTTATATTTTTACTTGTCTAACGATAAAATTAGTTAATAAATTTATAATTCTTTTTAAACTATAGTTTCTTTACAAAAATATTTCATTTCTAATGATACCAATCTCAGCTTAGGTTTTACATTTCATTTCCATGGGCTTGACTTCAACCAGAAATGCCTTTTGAATTTTATGACAGTAAAACGGTCTTATATCAAAGGTAAATTAATCCTTTGTTCTCGAATGTAGAGCTGTACTTGACATGGATATTTCTAATACTACATTGCATATTTGTGAAATATAACGTGCACTCTTTGTCTTCATTTCATACCTCAATGTGAATAGCAGCGTGCTGTATTGAAATAATAGTAGACTGTAGTTTTTACAATTCTCTGGATTTCTTACTGAGAATTTTATACTGAAAAATACTCAGCTTGAAGAATAATCGAAGATGATCTTTGATTACAATGAAAACAGGCAACCAGTTGATTTAGCAGACATTACTTCATACATAAAACATCGATATGATAGAGGAAATTATTCTTCCGGAGTTCTGAATCAATCATATCAGCATACAAATGATATGCACGAAACACATCGTTAGCAGATCATAATACAAAATTCTGATCAAATACTCGAAACAATTGTTTGAAAATTATCGATCATCTATACTGAAATTAAGATAAATGCGCGATGCCTTCATATTAAGTTTCAACTAGTATATTTATATATTATTGCGTTATAAGTCAAAATTTCCGTAAAAATGTCATAATTGATATTTCAAAATCTTATATTTTAAATCTAGAATTTTAGAATATTTTATTTTATGCCACATTCTGTGTTTTACGTGATAAAGGTCATCTATATCATTTATCGCGTAGAACACAATATAAATTAATCTTAAATATTTCAAAACTCCAAATTAGAACTATTTTAATTTCGAAACTAAAATTTAATATATTTTATACGTTAATTCTAAATATTTATAGTTTATAGTTTAAACTATATGTTGAATCTCCTACAGGTTGCAAAAAGTTACAGACTCGGCTATTAGTCGACTCTTTGTCATCTCTTCTTCGCTATATATCGCAATCACGTTCGAAACTTGGAATCTTTGTTACAAAAAGATCTATCCATTGGCCATAAGATCCTCTTTCGTTCCGTTTTCCCCTTTTTCGGCATTAGTCCACCGAGCTTTTTGCTTCCTTACTTTGGGTCTCGCTTAATCCCCACTAACGAGACTATGCTTTTGTTTCACAGTGGATCCAGACCTCAGACTATCCTACCCTCTTGGACGATCGATCGGTCATTGCTGATAAGAGTACCATGTCTGCTACTGATTTTATCAGCATTCGGTGCGTAACGCTACTGATATACCGGACCCGATAACAGTCGACCACTATGAAGCCAAATCACTTAAGATCGCATTTCTTCCACTTCACTGAGCACAACTGTGAGTACAGTATGCACTGCTATATTTATATCTTTCCCAGCGCTAATATTTTTAATGCAGCACGTAGATACATTATGCAAAATTATTCTTCACAGAAAAAATCTGGTTTAATTTATTCTAAAAGAGAAATTCATTTCAAATTGCCTAACTTGCTTTCATGAATATACTCCTGTGTAGAGACGTGTACCACTCAGATTTAAAAAAGTACTGACCCTATTTAAATAACGTCTGTGTAAAAGCTAGAAACAGATAAGTAATGTAATTCATAGGTACTCACGATAAATAGCAAGTTAAAAAGTGCCTCTATAACGTATTAATAGATCTAAAAGAAACAATAATTTGAAGAAACCAACCAACGTTCTCTCTCGTTTTACAAAATTCCGCTAGTAGCCGTTATTTCTAATAAAGACGACCACAGTCGATAAAATGTTGAAAACTCGGTGGCTACGTTCTAAGTCTAGCCTAATAAAGCGTTTAACAAGGAAAAACGAAGAAGCGAGGAGTCAAGTACCGTTAACGAATATCGATAACGTATTAGCAAGGAAATTAACTTAAAGTTAACCGTAGTTGAGGAACACCTTTCACTTTCAGCGTGGCCACCAAGTTCACCGCAGCTTCTATCGAAACAATTATTGCCATCGTTACAGGAAACTTCCGGTGTTGGTAACGATCCACGAATACAAACACTCGACGAACCATAAACCCCCTCGATAACCGAGCAAACGTCGTGGTGGTGAAGCTTTTAGAACAAGAACGCAGTGCACCGATCGGCTTGATCGTATTTTCCGGTGCGATCGATCGCCCATAGAAACATCGACGAACGATGTCCCTCTCTCCTCCTTTCCTTTTACCAATAACGATGGCATTCTGGCGGAAAGCAAAGCCGACGCAATGGCTTTAGACTGTTACAGGGACAAGAGACTGGGCTACGCTCCCCGCCTGCACCATTAGCGTTGCAATTAAACATGTTTATTACCAGGCAACCGTAATACAACCCGGCGAGTCCTTAATGTTGCCTAGATAGCGCTGCATGCATTGCGTGCCAGCCTACCAACTCGATGAGGGAATAGTCCGTACGGTAATGCTTCTACTTATTGTTAGTTAGCTACACTCATGTAGATTCATGCAGGTGGAAAAAATGTTCTCGTACATTTACACTTAAATTTTGATATTATCCCATGATTATCAGACATCAGGTTCGTCTTTCTGTATAGGTACCATTGTGAATGCTCTATGTATTAGTATGGTGATTTAGGTGGTTAAAGTTAGTAGACCAAGACACGAACCTAGTTATATTCTACATATGCATGTCTTGAAGATTGTTAATTCGATCAGCTGTGATATTTACCTTATTGATAAGCCCCTTCTCTCTCGTTTTTTTTTCTCTTAGAGGTGAAATATTCTTAATATAACACTACAGATATAATGCTTCTACGATGTTTCAGCTTCGTAGATGTACGGAAGCGAAAAAAATGTAACCATACGTTTGCACTCGAATTTCTACGCTTCCCTATAGGGATTTAAATGGTAAAGTTAGTTAGAGCGAACGCAGCTCTACGTATGATTTGAGAATTGTTAATTAACGGAATTTTTCAACTTACTCCATTTTATAATTATTAAATAGTGAAACGTGAATGTATTGCAATCCCTTTATTGTTGTTTTAAACATAAAGCTTCAAAAACCACGATATAAAGTTACACAATGTCACTTATTAATGAACTTTAAGTAACAGTTAAGAAACGGTTTGTTGCTTTCTACTTTCACATAATTATTTCCTATGTCATCGTTAGTTAACAAAGAAAATGGGCGAAAGAATAGCTAGGAAACGAATAAATTCTATTAATGCACAAAGACGACGGAAGAACAAACTTCCTCTATCTCCCTCAGTGATTGCGCGTAATGCAATTTAATATACCTCAGGTTATTACTGACGAGATAATGCATTCGTAAATAAGCGTTCCGTTCTTACAGTACGTTTACGCGCTCTTTCCTCTTCATTTCCTTCCCTTTGTCCCCTACCTTTCCCTCTTATTATCCGTCTAATGTTTTCCCTGTCTTATTTTCAGTCCTATCTGATTTTCTAACTGCTGCAGAGCCCAATATCGGAATATCCAACGGATAGTGAACCACGATTCTATAAGTAGTCACTGCACCCAATTTACAGAGTGAGCAAATTGTTAGAAGGTATAGCCTATCCAGAACTGATGAGCATCGTGCTACTTCGATATACGGATTTTGATTCATCATCGAAAACAAAGCCCAGTGAAATTGTTCCAGATAAAATGGAATTGGAAATTTATACAGCTATTTTTAATTAAACCTTTTGAATTTCTAACGAGATGGGTTACGCGTTTTATTTATACGCAGAAAAACTGGCTAACATTTTTAAATCATATTGTATACCTAGGCAGTATTTATAATTATTGTGCGTCATACAATACTCGTGAATTAATTTTCAATTTGCAACTTCAATATGCTATGATACATCATGTGGACAGTAATTCGCCCCGAGATTTATGGATTAATAAATAATATATCATGTATTTGTCAAATTTATCATCACAACTACACTTGTGCAGTGTTAATATGATAATCATATTAGCACAAAGATTGACATATTTAAATCTTTTTAAAAAAACCTCTATTCCGCCCAAAAGATCAGTTTCTTTCATCGGATTATATTCCTTGTAATCGAAACGTTTATAATTTGGAAAAGATATTTTTCAATTATAAGAAAAGTGTAATTTAACTGCTTCTACATATACCATATATATAAAATATCGAACATATATCTGACAGTAATTACATAATTGACAGAAATGAAGTTAAAAAAAGCATGTAACAAATATCATCATACAAACGTGTCTCAAAATTTTATTTTTAATGTTAGAACCGAATAAGATTGAAATACTTTAAGGGCGAAGCGTGAAAACAGGTATTCGAATGCATGAATGGAGGAATGATTAACTCATTCTAATAGATATAAATTACTACCTGAATGTCTATTTAAATCGAGTGGTTTAAACGGCGCATAGGTGAGAAGGAATCTTTACTGGAGATTAAACTGGCAAGATGGACATCGACCACACTCGAGTGAAAAGCAAATGAAAAAGACAGAGAGATAAAGAGAAAGAGAAAGAGGATTCAAAAAAGAAACATCAAAGAGGGTTCTCTGTCCAAAGGGATTTCTACTCTCATCGTGGACATTCAGAGATATACGCGCAACTCTGGCAAAGCACGCTCGATGTGTATGTGTGTATATACACGGTTGACCTAACGTAATCCTGTTCTCATCTCCCTTCTCCCTATGTCTCGCTTCAGCATGCGAAATGCTTGTGTGTATGCACTACTTCGCGGCTGGATTATCATGAGAACGAGGCAGAATGACATTACGATGTTAAACATTTTTCAGACACTCGTGCGAAACTTGTGTCGTTGTCATACGCACGAATAAAAGGAAGAAAATGGCAATGAGAAGTGCATTGAAAGCATCACCAACAAACAGCGCGTACACTTGCTTGGGGAAAACGTTTTATCACGCAATTAAATTACCTCGAAATACAACAGATTTTTAAAATGCCAAGTAATGCTCATCTTAAACAAAAATTTCACCATCCCGTCTCCATAACGTTGTTTGTCCATTTTGTTGCATTTTATTACGACTATCCGGATATTTTTTAAGTTAGAGAATATATAATCTCAATAGCACGACGACTGGCTAGTTTCGATCGCGTCGGGAATTAATAAAACGTGGTTATTAGAAAATTCAATAGTACATATCGATGCCGTATAGTAATAATTAATACTCATATAATGCTGATGTAGTGCTATGGATATAGTAGTGTTAAAATTATTCATGTTGATACATATTTTCCTAATTTCGTTAAAAATACAAATAATGTTCGAACTCAATTCTCATTTCATGGAAAAACTACTCTATCGTCAATTAAGAACAGATTCCCTATAAATTGAGGGATATTCAGTTTGTTTTTTGCGAGGATATTTACTAATTTTTTTTACAAAAGTATTTTTCAGTAATAAGAATTATTAATAATTTACAGCTGTTGATGTTTCTTATAACACGGTCTTTAACTTTTCGAGTAATTTACTGCTTTGTTGCTTTTACAAATTACAATTACCTGCAGCTGTTACAAATGAAATTATTTCAAATGCTTGGATCCCTTACAAATATTATTGTACCACGTACGAAATTTCTTTAATATTGAAATAACGTAGAATGAAAGTTGCATATTAATTATTTGCTAATGAGATAGTATAATACGTTGGACTGATTGTACCAGAAGGTCAGTGATCTAAAGATCAATTATCCAGGCGCCAATTATCTGATCTCCCGATTGCAGAGACACTGATTTCCTGATCAATGATTATCAGGGTGTGTAATCGGAAACTCTTATATTTATGAGTGAGGAAGCAATTTTGTCTCGATAATTGAATATTTATCTCATTAACATATATAATAAGATAAATTTCATTTAAAATAGGCTGACATCGTTTGAAAAAGATAGAGATAAAAAAGATCAATTTTACTGCTACGTTCTTTCTACCGTGTCCCTCTGATGTTCTCGGCAGCACGAAAAATAACGAAGTCTATACATTTAAATTACAGATGCTTTAATCAAGATCTGAACCACTCTGCTGAAGATTCGAGCCACTGATCGAAGTTCAATTTCGTGCTTCTTCGAATCCCAATTTCTGTTAGTTTCCTAGTCGAATCTAATACTTACAGATTAATATCTGATTAAATTCGTTTGAAATAAAATCCAATCGCTGTATCTGCTTAATTTATATTTGACTTGATTAAAGCAACGATTTTATTATCCATAGTTTAATTTATAGCTGCGCTTTCTTAATGGCCTGACATAAATGTAAAAAATGCTTTGTTAAATCTACACATGGAAAATAAAAAGAAATAGTAAAAATGAATACATATTGATTTTTAAAATGCATCATCCAATTTTTCAAGATAATTGCTAAATAATCACGAATTTGAGACTACATGAAGTATCTTGGAAGAACTACTATCATTTCAAAATCTAAATTAAACGAAAATCATGGTAGTCTTGCATAAATATCATAAGTATCTCTATTCTTAAGGGACCCAGCTATCTAACAGAATCTAATTTCTCAAAGTAAAACCACCTTACAACTCTTTTACCAATACTCAAATTTGTGTAGCTGATGTGACAATAAAAAAAATACTACATTTCCGCTGACCTATCGTAATATTATTTCTGTTGGATTATTGTAACATTCCTAATAGATTTCTCTTAACGCGTCCTAATAACAATAAAAAAACGTTTCATGTAACGCTATAAACACCGTAGAAATCCAGCATCTAGTTTGAAACTAAATTCTCTGCTAAGCATAGTGTACGTACAGCTGGAAGGCAATATCATGCTTAATACTTTTCTTTATGCACCATTAAGATGCAAAGAGGACAATGTTAGTTATAATGAAACGGAACGGCTTGGTGCTTTATTAGGACGCTTTGCAGCGATGCTACTTCATTAACGTTTTGGCAAACTTGGCCTTTCGCAGGTGTCGAGGAAAGCTATGTTTCTTCCTTTCGACAGAAGAAAGGAAAAGAGGGAAGAGATGCAGGAGAGTTGCACGTATACGAGCTGAAGAAGAAGAAATCTTATCGTTAAATCGCGGAAAGAAACAGAGGCGGAAGAAGGAAGGCGAAGGTCGAGAAAGAAACGAAAGATTATTAATGGCTCTTTCTACGAAAACCATAAATTTCTTACACGTACTGTATGCCCTATCAAATATCCAAGATTTTCCTGATTACTTTCCTGATCTAGATGCGTGTTATGTATGCTTCGGGTGATATACCATAGAAATATTCATTTATATTTCATCACACGAAATATATCTTCCTCCTTCCAAGATTGGAATAGAATGGTTTCTCTCGTGTACCAGAATGTAATAAGAGCGTCATTAAATTTTTTAATGAAACGAGAGTACCGTTAAATTGTAGTGTTCTAAAAGTAGAGCGTTTATCAATCTATAGCAATGGATTGTTATCTACTTCTTATGATGAGGTAAGGCAACGCCATATACATATACAGTTATCTACAAAAGCTTCGTACATACCATAAAAAAGAGCATATATATTAAAATAAGTGTTAGAAAATGTCAATACAAAATTAGTATAACTATCACAATATCCTAAAAATAATTAAATAATTCTACATGTTCATAAAAAGGACTTCTTTTAAAAATGGTCAATCGTATCCTAGCCAAATTAATTCTAACGCAAGCAATCGGAACAGGCTACATTACAACATTTAAAAAAATCCGACAATTGCTCATATCTATACTTTGGGATATCTATATTTGCATTCTCTATACAAAAGAAAAATGATGAATATCGATATTTGGAAACGACAAATCATGTCTCACCTAAATTCTAACGCAAACAACATTAAGAGATTACTTCAGAGAAAAATAAGAGAAATAATACGAAAATTCTTTGTGTCCCTATTCAAGGATAGCTATATTGCGATGAAAACTGGCATTCATTATCAAGAGCAATCGAATTATTGCTAGAATAATCGAAGTATATTGCTAACCGTACCTATATTCGGACAATTACGCAGCATACGGATATATTTTCATTGTCCAAAGTCTAAAACATAATGTTCCCTTTCTTCCACAGCCCTATTTCTACATAGAATAAGAGAATCTCATTCGTCGCGTTTGATATTTCATGGAAACGTATTCGATCGGCCGCCTACAAGGTAGAACGGGTTAGAAAGAGGAAAGGAGCTGGAAACGGACGGTTCAGAAAGAGCTGTGACGGGGTTGGCTAAGGGATAGGTATATCGATTGAACATTTGCTCAAATATTTAAACGCTATTACTGCTGGTCTGCGTACAGTTATACTATACGATGAACTCGGTCGCCGTACTCTCTCCTCTTGTCTGGAATAGCTGAAACTACTAAATTGCTCGATCATAGCGCATTTCTCCTGTTTCGCGTCTCAGCAACA
Organism: Bombus impatiens; assembly: GCF_000188095.3. Lineage (NCBI taxonomy): Eukaryota > Metazoa > Arthropoda > Insecta > Hymenoptera > Apidae > Bombus > Bombus impatiens. The sequence continues at coordinate 378,594 of NT_176641.1, forward strand.
ATCACGCGTTATGCTATCCCACCATACAATTCAACATGACACTTCAACCACTTGATTATTCCATGTTTGGATTATGCATTAATACAAGCTGAGACAACAAAGCTGGATTTCAATGAAAGCTCTCTTTGTGCTTGCAAGCAAACAATGAATAATTCATAATAAATAGATGATTTTCATTTAGTTAGAAATTAATTGTATTAAATCCATGTTCCGTCTTTTTACAATTTATTATTTGGATTTATTCTTCGTTCAGATCTTAAGAAACGTAGATCTTAGAGGAATGTTCATAATATTTGGTTAAAACGAAACAAAAGATATTTCTTGTTTGCAATTCTCAAATTTTATCGAACATTCGTAGTTTTTGTATAACGTTCAAGTATGCATTTAATGAAGATAAGTTCTGATTTAAACGACAATATTTTTTATGAAAACGATCTTATACTATATAAAACAATGAATCAAATCCTACACTACTAATCGTGCTAGATACATTTATTTACAGAAAATGGTACCTCGACTTCTACAATTTTTGACATGCAGTAAACTTATACAAATAAAAATAAAATAAACTTTTCTGTATCTATGTTGTTTGAACAAATATGCAAAATGCACAAGATAAACAGAACTTTTAAAAACAAAATAAATTTCATTCCAGAGTCTTCAATTTTCACTAACTCTGAAGGAAGTACGTATTTCGTTTGTGACCTCTACAACTGTACTACACACTTTTGCATTATTCTCTGAGAATAAAGTTTTCTTAAATTGCCTTGCGGTGCTCTCGACTGTAGCTGCTAGTTGTACCATGAAAGAGCAGCTAACAACAAATAAATAGGCGCATAGTGGCACTGATCGTATCGCGGGTGCCGTGATTGACTACGTGGTCCCTATACTTGGAATGTTGATTGACCAGATATCCAGTTGAGGCGTCGAACAAATCGGACCTTCCGGATTGGACCAATAAATACGAAAGTATGCTTCCAAGCCGGAGGTAGTACCTACATATCACTTGGCCGAAGGTCGATATATTCGCGAGAGAGCCTTGGTTACACGCGTGCACGCACGCCCACAGGAACATGTGCGTTCTGCATCGAGAGGGAACAAGGAGCAGATGACGACCGGACCACCGTGCTCTGAGAGAGAACAGGTATTTTTATTGCGTTCCTTTCCCTTTTGCAATCATTTGTGCGCAAGCACCAGCACTTCCACAAGGGAAAATTTAATATAAAGGGTGTTTCTCCTTATTGTTCGACGTTATTTAACTATTTCCATTTATTAAATTTTTATTATTTTATATTATTTTGTAATATTTTTTTAATATTTCGAAACAACTTATTCAAGTACTATTTTCGATAACATTTACTTTGTATTAATATAGAAAATGAATTCTCTCTAAAAATGGTACAGGGAAACCAAAAAAGATGTTTGGAACACTTTTTGTTTGCTCTTTTGAACACAGGTAACATGTTCTTCACGTATATTTTATATTTTAAAGATAAGCTTGCGTTCTCAAATTCTTTTCGGAAATAATATTTATTTGTCTCACATCCTCGTTATGTATCAAATTTTGAATACGTATCATGTAAAGAACATTTGACCTATATATTAATCTATGTAATTTAGAATTTACACACTTATTCTGTTTTATTTCTCATCAAACTAATATCAAAATATTTGAGTTTGCACTATGCGTAATAAATATTTGTAACTCTGTGTATATTTAAATATGCATATTTGCAATACTGTCAAATTTGTTTTAAACCGACATTTGCTCACAAGCAAAGTCAATATTACATTTCAAAATATACTACTAATTACAAAACACGCAATCTGCGAAACTTTTCCTACCTGAATTTTCGTACAAATATTATTTCAAATATTCTCAGCTAACAAACTTTTTGTGATGTTCCTATCAATAATTTATTCGTATATCTATCTATCGATCAGCTGCACTCAAGGAACTCTACGAGCTAGTAACTTTATTAATGACCGGATAGTAAAGATAATCTTTTTACAGTCTCGAGTAATAAAATCCATTTCATAAAACTCCCAAATATTTTTTCGTAAATTCGTAAAATTGATTATAATACTGGAATAACAGCGGTTAATCCATTGCGATGGGATTGAATTAAAATTCGGAAACCAATAGGAGAGAGTGCGGATGCGAAACGTAGCATACGTGCTCGTAAATTTTCGGCCGCGGTACAATCGTAATTGCTACGTAATTTACAGTCTCCGCAAAAGCTGGCCTTTTGTCATTCAAATTCGACGGCTGCCACGATTTGTTTACGCGGTACCTTTACCAATGCGCTAAGCATCATGACCATAAACCAGTAAAATAGGGCCCCAGCCATGTAAATACGAGGTCATAATGTCAAGAAACGGACGTAAGTAATGGCAGACTTATCCTCGACGATAGAATTACCCACACGCTTACACAGTATGTACCAATATCAGACGTACATTTCTTTTTTCAAAGTGCACTTAGCTCTTCTCGCGATTAATTAACACAAGCAGATACTGGAAAGACGTTGTCCAGCTATGTGAATCATTAGCGACTACGATCATATTTAAAGCTATTTCAAATCGATAATGTGGCTAGGCTTCATATTCATGACAGTGATACAACGCGTTGGTACAGTGACGTTCTAATAATCACTTCAATTGTGTACTTTGTCTTTAGCTCAATTTCAGTTTCATTAGTAGTCGGATTGGTAATACGTGGTATGACAATACAATTTATTAGTTTACGACACTATGATCGACGTAACTTCTGTTACCGGGATTGTCGGATGAATCTGTTATTTATTTCCCTTCCTTTTTCAATCGCGGTAACAAAAGATTCTAAATCTTCGCGCAGAGAAGTTTTTCTTGTACGTTTATACAAGTAGCTATGACATTAACGTCCATTTTGTAAATATACATATATCGCTTCGTTTATTACGTACTCTTTTACATTTTTGCTCATATTATCAGGACAAGGAAAGGTTTTATAAAAAATAACAAGCGAATTTTAAGTACATTTTAGGTAAACAAAATGCATAATTCATTTTAATTGAAAAATTTACAAGTTCCAGTCATTTTGTCCTATGAAAGTTGATGAGATAATAAGAATAATTTTAAGGAAACGATACCTACACAACTATAACTTAAACATATACATTTTTGCTTACAACAAAAGTACAGATTTATAATTATCTATGTTTGCTAATCTAAAAATTAGAAGAAGGGACGATTAAAACATCGAAAGTTTGAATCAAACTGGTGCAATTTAATCGGACGTCATGTATATGGACCTGATAACGCTCAATGCGTAGTCTTTAGATAAGAAAATATGTTTCATATTCGTTAATGTTTTTCAATTGAAACTTCAGAAATACCGTTCCCAACTACTTCTGCATGAAAATATGATGCACTTTTTTAAAATTGTTTGCCTTTTAAAACGTAAAGCCTGTGGTTATTCCGGATGGTTTGTATTCACAAACAAAAAATGTAATTACGCATGAGATGCGGCTATTTGTCTTTATCGTCGCATAACTTCAATTTTTGAAACAATATTATCGAACCACACACTTTTCTACTTTTTTCTACTTACAATTTACATAACACAAATGTGCAAATCATGAATAAAAGTTTAAAAATCAATACGACTACATTCTTCAAACTTTATTTTGTGCTATCTTATTTCTCTTTTAATTCCAGCATTCGTTATAAGACCTAAATGTAGACTATTGAGTGATTCAGTTAAATAGTTAAAAATGAAGCGATTATAAATATTAATTGGAATCGACTTATGTAAATGAATCTTCTCCAACATTCAATAAATTTGTACTAGTTATCAAAATAAATGTATAATTTTGATACAGTATTTAGGGCGGCTGCACGCATTTATATTTATTTCATTATATTTAATTTTATTATATTTAAATTTCAAGAAATTTGAGACAGGCTCTTATCGCTAATCAATCGAGCTTGAAAGCCAGACATATTATTTATCACATATTAAAAGTACATAAACGATAGGAACTTCAAAAACGAAGAATTTCCTTAATGAAATATATATATATTTATTTATTTCTAATTATTGTTATTTTGATTAATCGTTTTCATAAAAAATATAAAACAAAAATATGATGAAATGTTTCGTTAAAATGTATAAACTACACGTTGTCTTCGGAAAGATATAATGAATACATATATACATCGTAGAACGTATAAAATTATAGTACGCGTCTTATCTGAAGCAGTGGGGTTACTGTAACGAAATAATGAATCAGTGAATTATCTACATTCTCAAGGCGTGTCTCTACAAGGGTTACGAGTTTTCTGCATTATCTTGCTTTTCTTCTGAAACATCCTCTTGATTCATATAGTTATTTCACAATTTGATAATTCGATTCGTATTTCCGATATTGATCATAAATAACCAAAAATATTATGGCGCTAATATAATTAACGATAATTTATAAATCTGCCTTTTCTATTAACTTCGATCATAGAATCATAGATATATACGTTAAATTTATTATTTTATCCCATAAATTATATTTATTGTTAGAATTATTCATTTCAATCCATTCAGAAAAATAGATTATTTTCGTACAATTAATAAGGATGACAAATTCGGCCTTCCCTTATAAATTCTTTCGCTCAACATACTCTGTTTCTAAAGAATACGGCAAATTCTCTTTTATCCATTTGTAACAGAATATCTCTGATACGAGATTACAATGCGTATCATAATAATCTAATCTAAAATAAAATAACACATAAAAAAAACTAGAAAAGAAATAAACTACCTCATAAACGTCCATGAAAAAAATCGCAAAGTTATTATTACAACAAACGGATAGATGTGCTAGTCAATGACAGGTTGGAATTAAAAATAAAAACGTGAAAGAAATTTCAGGGAAGAAGGGAAAGAAATCAAAAAGCGAAATACTTCCAAGGATGATAAAGTTCCGTGAATTCCATGTAACTCATCTTATATCGTACCGAGCTTCTAGCCGTAAATTTTTTCGCAGCATTTTTTACCATAGGAAGCAAATAACTAACTTTGTCTTAAACGTAATAGTCAGGTATAGCGATGAAGAAAATTTACGTCCATAAAGAGAAAGAAGGAGCGAGAGAAAGGATAAGAAAAACGAACAAAAAGGAAAAAGGACAAGCTGACTTACCGGTGTTGTGTAAGGTTGACAAGCCAGCCTGATGCCGTCGTGCCTCAGCTTCTCCTGCAGCAGCACCCGTAGCTGCATCCTTGGGATTCTGACGAGCTCCGCCTTTCCCTCCTCGTACTCGTCCGCGAACTTGGTTAATTCCTGACCACCGCTCGAAGAGCTGGCAGTCGGCGAAGCCCTCTGCGCTTCTTTATCGCTGAGCGGTCTCTCAGAAGACGTTCTAGAAGATTTCGAGCTGACATTGTCGCACAAACAATCGTTGCTTTCTTCCAAGGTGAAGTAAACGCTCGCAGCACCCTCTTCTCTCAGTGTCTTCACCGATTGAAGTAATCTAGCTCTATGCGTTTGATTGAACACTCCAATCGCATCCAGATCAGGATCACCGATTTGCTTACAAATCTCAAGGTCGTCGTAGCCATTGTCGATGAACGACTCGGAATATTGGCCTAAGTGAAGCGAGCGCAGCCACTCAACCACAATGTTGCTAGCCATCGTCATGTCTGTCGTTGGCGAGGAGTGCGAGGGCTTTATCACGCCCCCGCCGCTCTC
>NT_176641.1:384820-411827 GCF_000188095.3 Bombus impatiens
TATCACGCCCCCGCCGCTCTCTCTCTTCTCGTATACACGTGTCTCTCCCTTCGACTTCCTTTCCGAGATCTCGTCCCGTTCTGTCCTTGTCTCCTCCTAGCCTATGCGCTCTGTCTCGAAACTACGCGCCGCGACATCTTCGAAAGAATGCGGATCGACGACGACGTCTTCAGGGAAAGAACGAAGTCACGTATGATATTCGCTATCGAATCGGCCTGAAACCGATCCCGGGTCCGATTGCTTTTTCTTGTAATGGGCGGTACCCTCGATTAACGGCTCCTTCGAGAATACCGATCGACTACGCGCGCGAGGGGGAGGAGGGTTACTGCACTGGTCACGTTCGATCTTCAACGTGCGGTGCCCCGGCTCATTACGAGGCGCGGACGATCGAACTGGTTCGACGCGCCGATACGATCTCTCTCTCGTTTCGAACGCTTCTAAGCGAGCCTCTGCTTTGCTACGAGTCTCTCTCTCTCTCTCTCTCTCTCTCTCTCTCTCTCTCTCGGTGCACAGTTAAGAATTAAAAGAAAAACGCGGGTAATTGTACTCCGTGTCCCTGCCTCGTTCTATTTCACGAAGCACGCTTCTCGGTCGGTAAGAGAGAATAACAGAGAAATTCAACCGATCCAAGGTATTAATCCTTTTAAACGCGATCGATTCAAACGCACGTGTGTCGATTCGGAACACCAAATTACAAGCGACGAATGTTATTGCGCGCGACCTGCTAGGTATTGGCTTTGTTTATAGCCTATATAATGTAACACGTGCAATAAGAAATCTTTTATTTATCAGATATTTACCACTATTACTTTATACGTACTTCGAATGCTAGGGATTTTTGTAGCACTTTTGTTCGAAGGATAATACAAACTTGCACGTTTTCAATGTACAGTGGCGTACCTTTCACAGAAGGATGGAAGACGTCAAACAAACAATATGGCTTTAATCACAGAACATACACTAATCTACATTCAGTCGAATCGTAAGAATTCTTTTCTTCCAACACTGTTATGATACCGACATGTCCTTCTTGTAGTTATTCCTTCCTGACCTTGAAGTCTCTTCTCACGAAACTACCAACAGTTTCGCTCCAGTAATGTTATATCGTTAACGTAACTTTTCTTCGATTTCCTGTTAGAAATACTTTCGTTTGCTTACAAGTAAAACTTCACTGTTTCCGATGAAATTCAACGAGGACTAGTTGAATGGAGCAGTAAACAAGAAACACATCACGTATGTACAGATGGGGAAAAACGATACAAATTCATGAAAATATCAAGTTACGTGCGTGAAATAGAAATCGACGAACGTTAAAATTACACGAGTTAGTGTATTCCAGTTTCTTTTTTCTTTTTAGAATGGGCGACAGGGACACGTGAGTAACAGAGAGAGAGGACGACCGAAACCGCAGACAGAAACGGCGGTCTCCGGGATCGTTCGTGCCGGTATTGAAACCGTAACCTTGAAAACTCCGAAAGTGGAAAGGACGACACGGCCGGAAAGCACGCGGTCCAGCGTTCACAATAAAACCTGCGTGTTATTTCTATCGCACGCTGCTCCTTTTCACTGCTTTCAAAACATATCGGAAACAATATGCCGAACTTGATTTCACTGAATTCACGTCGCTCATAATCACGGTAAGCAAAGCGTCATCAGTGCTCGAAACAAGATACGCGAAACACGCAACTACAACACGACATTACCGCGACGCGATACACGGCTCGACTGACGCGAGACATTCGCCAGAGGGAGCTCCACTCGTCTCTTCTTCGTGCCGTGTCCCCACTCCATTAACCGGCATATCCCCACCACGTGTTCTATCATCCCCACTACTGGTAGTTGAAGCAACTTGGTCCAGCGAGATCCTGTTGATGCGCTCCTGCGCTGCCACGATGCAACAGCCGCGTCCTTCCTCTCTTTCTTTTCTTTTCTCCTGCTCGTTCTTTCTCTAGTTCGACACGGGTACATTACACAGCAAAAACGGTAGCTTTATAGTCCAGCAGAAGACGTTGCTTTAAAATATGTTCGATCTGTAAGAATTCTATAATTTGAACGATGAAATTTCACGGAATAATATTGGATCGTTTTGGAAAGTTAGTTATGGACTGGGGTCAAATTAAACGTAATATAGATAAGTAATAAAAGTGGTATTAATGGTCCTTAGTAGTTTGTAACTTTGTTAGCTATTGAGCACCGTGTGATTAATAATTTCGTAACAACGTAGGAATAGATGGCCATTTGTTTCTTGTGAATTGTATATTAATCATATACTTGTATAATGAAATTACAAAATTAATAAACAGTGGAATTGGTTTCTGATTCATGTCACAACTCAATAGATCGCGTAATAAAATTAGAAAACAATATAGTTGAATAAGTCTAACGTAATTTTTCAAAATTATATATTATTTATTATCATTTATATCATTTATATCATTATTTTATATCATTTAATATTATTTATATCATAAAATTGATACGATAGGAAGTATTCGGTAAAAATCATTTTCTTATTTGTGGGATCTTCGTATATGTACGACTCCAAAATTCGTATTCGTATACGAATAAAAGAAAGGCTATTGTTTGAATTTAACGAGGGCGCTGAACAGATAGAGCGGTAGGTTGATTTCAAGTAGCGATGTTCGTGCCGTGCACACGCCCAGAACGCATTACGCTAGGGAGAAGGAGAGTTAGCATCGATGACTATCTACGAACATCGCAATCAGGGTCTTTGTTAGAATTGTGGCATTTATAAATGAATACCTAACAGAAATGGTATGAGACTCACGACCCGTCGAGCCAATAATCTATAACACCCTGCCACATAAATGGCTCGCACACTGCCTATTATATTACGTTCAAACAAAATTAAATTGCATCAAGCAGTGAATGTGACAGGGAAAGAGCCCATTATCCAACGTTCCACTGCATAAAAATATAGATTCTTTCTTTTTCAAAATTATCTATTGATGATGAATGATATTCAGAATTTGTATTATTGATACAGTTCACAAAAATTCCTTTGTGAATAACATTGTTATAACACGTAACGTTATAGGTCAAGAGCAAGGTATTACTAATAATAATATAGTTGTCATATTTAATACAATATTCAGATTATAAAATGTATGAAAGTAACTTGCTACTTCGAAAATCTAGAAAAGCCTTTTAATAGAAACTCTTTCATAAAAATGAACTGATAGAATGTCAAAGATTCTGCTTTGCTGATTTTCATGTTTCATATTGCATATCAAACATATACATAGAAAAATTATATGTGTGGCGTAGTGAATTTAAGGGGATTGAAGTCATATTGCTTTTTAAGTGTATACTAACGTTTAGAAAATTATATTAATTTTATTTAAAATCATTCTTAAGAACATCCTATGTTATACATCACACACGACAGATTTCTGCAAATTATAAATATTATAATTATTATGTACATCAGTTAGCTATATTTGTCGTTTTTAATAAAAAATATAAATAGAAAATGGACTAATTACTAGTTTCTAAAACATTTCATATAATTTGTTTTCATTTTACATATAATTAATGGATGCAGTCATGTGAATAGTGATCCGTTAACGCAAATGATATGTAGATGATTTCTAAATATCAGATATAATTAGATGCATTCGTGTTTAGATGTCTCGCCGTTCACATTCATAACATGGTGCTCAAATGACAAGTGACAATGGTAGACGTACAGAACTTTCCTACGGTTATCGTCGGTATTTATGCGAGTAAAGATGGAATTAATTGAATGATCCGCATGGACGTCCTGTCCTGCTATGACGCCAAAGCAGGGAGTGACAAGTAGCTCTCAATAACGTGATATGACATCGCGTGCCATGGACACGAAGGACCCCCTCAATGCAGACCTCGCTATTTCCTCGCTTCGGTCGAGTAATTTGCTTTTGGACCAGGGATGAGATTGAAAGATGAGTTACCTGTCAATATATTAACTCGTTTCCGCAATATGGGAAATTACTACGAGACAGACAATGGATTTGCTTCGTGTGACACCTTCGATGTGCTTATATGATCCTGTGATGACGTCTAATATATTAAACTTCCAAAAAAATTAACTAGGCAACTTAGAATTTACAGAATTCCACTGGTCTAAATATTTAATGATTATAATTTTAAACAATGATTCTTGTTGTAATTTCGAGACTTTGAAATGTTCGCTGATTATTCACTACGCGAAAAAATAAAATAAAATTTATGTTAAAAATCGTAACAGTATAACTTGTACTGAAATTCACAATTATCGTACTTTTTCAGTGTTTCTATTGGAAGTTAGATAGGCTTACATTAGACTTAATGGTATAAATTTATTGACTATTCTGTGTTAAGTTATAAAAATTATAAAATGGATTATGTAAATTAAATTGAATGATAGGATCGCCAAATGTTAAATCATTTTTGTACAAATAGATGGTTTAATACAATATCTCTGTTTAAGTGTCCTCGTGGTTTCCTTTTGAATATATAGAATTCGTGCGCTGTTATAGTTGACTGCGTATGATAAAATGTGACCTCTGAACCTAAGCAATCACTACATATGTATGGAGTAGGGTAAAACTTATATATTCCCCGTGGATTCTAGTTAAATGCTTGTTTTATCTCCAATCTGTACAATGATGGAGCGCAGTGGAAATAAAAGCTTATACGGGAGAAGTTTAATAGCAAAATCATAGTACAATAATAAATTAAATTTACCAGGAACGATAATAATGAGAAACAACATCCATTTCTCTACTCGTCCCCATGTTTAATAAATCATCTACATTTCTTTCACATTACATTAAATTTAATACGTATAAAATAGTACATAATTAAAATATAGATAATATAAAATATTAATATTACTTTTACGTTTTCACGTATCAGGACAGAGAGCAGAAAATTGAAAGGTGATAAGCAGTGACATAATTTCGTCGATATTTCATGTACGTGCTCATTTCTCCCTGTGAGATTGAAATCAATTTTTCCGGCAGATTTTTTCAAGTGCACTTACCATTCTGAATTTGTATCACGTTACCTGTCACGTTCACGCATTCCGCACCACGCTGATTCCATTCGAAAATAAATTTAAACAGATTGGTTCGTCAGTCGTTCTATCCTGCAACTCTTATACGAATACCTATCTATTGTTTACGAGTACGGTGACGTGGTGTTTACGGTGTGTTTTACTGTTTCAAAACAATCAATAAAACCATGCGTCCTGTTCCCATGTGGCGTTATGTCGTTCGAAAACGCCTGTGTCCCTGCAACGAGATCTACAACCTTACGTGTAAGCCAATAATAGTAAAAAACAGCTTTTTATTAGGCAGTGATAGTTTATCAGTAACACCATTTAGATGTCAGTATTTGGGCAGAAATTACATAACGATAACATAGAAAATAAATTTATTAAGAATTAAAGCTACAATATGTTTTCGATAATATACTTTTGTCTTAAAGCTAAAGATCTGATAATTTCAACATCCTCACATATGTATTACTTTATAAATTATGTTTGCGTATTAAGAGCTATTAATTGCACGACATGTTTTCCAAGTTATAGTGATTTTTGTTCTGTTTTAATAATAACCGTTAATATGTTAAAAGGATTCGTCACTTTCACTTAATAAAATGTGGTTTTATACACACGCATTTTTCAATTTTTTTATCGAACCTTTCTGGATCACTGTACTCTTGTGTACAGCTGGCGACATCTATTGGTGGAAGATTTACGTTTAAAAGGTCAGAACAAATTATATGCAATCATATCCATCAATGCAAAAGAGTCGATCACGAAATAGAACTCTAATGGATGATACGTTATATTTTATTCAAATTATTATTTAAGATGTATTAATATAATTTTTATTGATTTATAATAGTAACTTACTCATATCTTATACTTACAATATTTTTATACTATTGAGCTTATAATTTGCTCGCGTTATTTATGCGTTTTGCAAGCATTTCAACTGTCATTCTAATATATCGTCGACTTTAGATTTATATAACACGACGTGTTGTAAATAAATTTTATGAATATCCATTTTCCGACTTTTCATAATGAAAGTTCATTCAATAAGAAAAGATTCAGAATCTTGGAATCATGTGATATTAACTGGTAGTAATGAAAAATGCTTAATAGAGATAGAATTGGAAATCAATAGTTTTAGTTTGAAATGCGGAAATCTATATTCGTTTTCACAAGAGAAATTCGATATATTCTTACTCCTTACAGCTTCACAGAATACTCATAACATCATGAATTGATATATATTTTATTCAACTGTTTCGTATCCGATCTGTTATTCACTTCCACGAGCTGTTGAATTGTTTGTACAATAATTAGATTCTATTTTTCTTCCAGAAACTCATCACAGATTGAAAATCACATTTTATAAATCTCCAGTGGTATTTTACAATTAGATACTATCTGTATTTAAAGTTTCCCTTGAATCATATCTTCAAAAATATTTTTTATTTATAGTACGTATGAAAATGTTGTACTCGGTTCTTAGATAGAATTAATTAGATATCTATCCGTAATGAAATTTATGTTTGTCTGTTTGCCTATTCCTGTGACAATGAAGTAACAGCCAATACTTCATTAATTCGACGTCGTAGCGGAGTATAGTAATTAGCTAATTCATTTCTACGCTCTTTCTCTCCTTAGGATGTAAACAGACAACATCTCCAAGGAAAGTGATTCACGCTGTCGCCAACTAAAACAAACTTAGAAAACAAGCTAGGGAACAACAGGGGCCATAAAAAATGAGTTTTCTTAAGTAAAAGTTAAGCGATCTAACTGCATTTCAGAAGTAATTTAGTTCATTAGTTTACAATCTACAAGGCAATTATGCTACAAGCAACTATCTTGTTAGTTTGTATTTCTACTTGCCTTTAATCTACTTTACGGTGTTCATTCGTACTTAATGAGAAAATAAATTGATATAAACGTAAAAATTACGCACAAATATTGCAAGGCGAGGAATGAAACAATGCTTGAACTAAGAACAAAAGAACTAATAAAGTCCATTTAAATGCATATTAAATACACGTCTATTAACATATCCTTATTCTGATTCGTGTTATTTTAATTTTTCATACTTATGTACGTATGTGTATCATTCATCTAATAAAAATTATGGATATTAAAATACGGATACGTTAATATGTAGCTATGCATGAACTAAAAATTCAACGAGTTCGAGTATATATATATGTATGTTTCATGCATCTAAGTTTTTAATACACGTTCGAAACCATGACTTGTAGTAATAACTTAGCACTCTGGACGAAACAAAAAATTACTTAAAATTCTTCGTCAGGGCAAGAACTATTACCTTTTGCATCATAATCTTACTAAACCTCTTTACGTATATCATTTCTGCTACTTTCAGAAACAAAAATCAGAATATCCATGAATCAAGGATTAACAAGTTTCATTTTATAAGCCCAAGTTATCACTACTGAAAAAGTGCATCTCCGATTCTTGTCAGTTTGATATATAAATTTTGAAACTTTCATAAAAATCAATAATGACCATTCAGAGAATGTCTTCTGCTGGATATTTATTGTGCTGTAACTTCGATCATGGAATAACAAGAACGTCAGAAAAATCGACATTAACTGGCGATTTGTCGGACTGTGAAGCATAGAATAACGCGCTTAGCGATGCTGCGAAATAGCGATCGTAAATAGCAGGTTCGTGGACCAGTATAAAAGTTGCGCGAGTAGTTACAGCTTAAGCCGGTGGCCGGTTACAAAAAGCTAGTGGGCATCGTTGGATGAGCGTTATGCGTGTATATCATCCGCGTTAACTGCCGATATAAAGTCCAAAGCAAAAATTTAGATGCACGATCCACTGTGCCAGGCTGTTTGACGCTGCGATGCTACGGCAACGTTGTATGTAATTAAATGGCCAGGCGGTTAGTGTATTTCACCTGTGTGATTTACTAGTCTCAGACGAATCGTTTTCATTTCGTGTCATTAACACTTTACACTGCACAGTTCGCTGTATCAGCCCACGCTCGTTATCGTAACAATTTTTCACCTTCGTTCTGCTACATTACATATCATTTCAAATTTTCCCGCTTGATATACGGAATTTTTTAATTTCGTGCGTTACATACAGATCAAAATGGATTTTTTAATAAGCTATGTATATGTAAGTGGTCAAAGAATGTATGTATTTTAGAAATGCTTTGAGTTGAAATTAAATTAATGTAATTTTGTAGTAATGCTTCCGTTTAAAAAAAAGATTAAAATCTAATATTCACATAATTTTAGAATATAATAATAAGATAGAGTCAAATCTATGTCTTTATTACAGTCAATTTAATTAATATTAACTTGTCCCGAAATTGCAGCCCTTTTCCTTCATGCTTAATCTTTCAATTAGTCTGATTACGAATCTAATAATTTCTGTAATATTGCAATTACCATGGGAAGCATCATCCTGATCCAAACGCGTTCAAATTTCGAAAGTACAATTTATTTGTAGAAAAGATTGAATTTAAATAAAATAGATGGATTAATAATTAAACTTTATTATATTGAAAGTATTTCGCTTGGCAACTTATATAGCTAAATCTGTAAAACTTAGACCGAAGTAGAAACTTTCGCCTTCTCCAGTGTAGCTTAAATACTGAGGGTGCTAATGATGCTTTGGAATCTGTGTAATTAAGCAGGGGTCTTGCGAATAAATTTACAGTGGCCCTAAATCCTTCACGTTAGATAAATGTTTACAATTAGCTTCTACGATGTACGCATTTCAAATTGCCAATGTCTGTTCCATCTAAGTAATAAAATAATGCCTTTTCAAATATTGTTAGCGAAGTATTTATTCATTACCATTGGGTATATAGTTATCTCTAATCTTTAACTAGATTACGTAATGCCCCTTTAATCGCTGAAAGTGAAATGTTTATGTCGATTAGAATGTTGCAAATGATCATTTAAAGAGCATATAATACAGAAACATGGAACATACGTGTTTTATTAAAAATATTACAAGAAGAAGATACGGATTGATCAACGAAGGACATAAATAAATAGAAGAATTTGAAGAACTGAATTATCAAAGGAGATACGTCAAAAGAGAATGTATTAATAGTAATATAATTAAAGTAAAATTTGCTGCGTGATAGACATTAAGGATATTAATGTAAATAAGACACTAAATACTTTCGAGGGTAGAAAAAATTCATTGATTACCGTAAACCATAATAATAAATTGTATTACGACGGGGAAATGTGTGTTTATTTTAATAATTAAATTGCAATTTACAATTTCTTTAATGTATATGAAGAAAATATATATATAAACCTTCATCGAGGTTTTTCAAAAAAAAGGAAACAAAGGGAACAAAAACTGCTAAGGATAATTGTCTGCTAATGTCATGTATTTTATACATTACGTGTATACTATAGCCGGATACCTACTTTCGAACCTTCTACATACAGGTTCTCGTAATTAAAACTACTGCTGCAAATATCGCAGACGAATTGGAAATGACGTACAAATATTTGTAAGGAAAGAGGGAAGGCTTTATTTTAATGAGCACCTATTAATGAATCTGTAATAAAGTAGCTTCCACTCTTCAACCGTTATTTCAATCCTTACGACCATATCTTAGTTATACTCAATAATTAGTGGTTGAATGTGCAAACATTAATCATTAACATAATAACATATTATTGTTACTGTATTATGTATGTACGTGTGTATATAAATAAATAATAGAGAAATAAATGATCCAAATGGCAACTTTCCTTTCATTATGTTCATCAAACTTCTAATAGCTAACCAATATGTATAATGGACAAGAATTTATCGAATTTTTTAATATCTTCATACAAAAAATAGTCAAATTTAAAAATATGAATTCTTTCAAAAATGTAGAAATATCTGACATTTAATGCTTGCATTTAGAAATGTATGGTAATAATTCATATCTACATATAGCGTAGCTGTAACAGACTTATTTAAATTGTGCAAACAGAAGTACACCGTTCTAGGAGAATGTCTCCCGCTTCGTTTCTCGTCTCAGGTCAGTTTATAAACAAACTTCCGGCTTCTACGTCTAATCTCGCAATTTCTTCGGTCGAAGCTCGGATAGAGCCAGTTTCGCGTGTGTACGAGAGCACGAAATGATATCAGAGACGGTAGTTTAACGACATTGTAAACCCGGGGGCAACATACAAGGTATGTTCTTCGTTTCTGGAAGGGATGCATAGAAGGCTGGCCTCGTAGCTGGAAAAGCTCCGGTTAATTCAGAGGCCCGGCAGAAGTCGTAAAATAGTGCGTGACTGCCAGTTTTCTGGCAAAAAGTGGACAGGAGTACACACGACAAGTATATTCGCGCGCTTTCGGCTCGACGTTCGCGCGTGCACTCGCGGGTTCATTCGTGTGAGTGCACGCGTGAGCTTCGCGGAGAAGGCAACTTGCTGAAGTTGGTGAAGTACGAGCGTGACGCATACATCTCCTACGATTACAGATACTGTTACGAGGATGGCGGTAGGCAACTGAAAAAGTACACAACCGCGGGCTTTCCAGTGGGATACGAAGGGTGATTGCCAGAAGTGGGGACGAAGAACTAAGGGTGACTTGAAATAGCTTGTAATGGCATATCTAATGTACGCATAAACTAGTTAATACAAACTGAATTGAAACTTCCAACTGATGTTATATTTCGCCTTGTTTCGTCGTGAATCTACGCGTCTAAAATCTAACTTTGTGCGAATTCTGATTACGATTGTTGAACTCTAGATTGCTTTCTGACTATTCGTATTTTTTGGATAGAGAATCGTGGATGATAGGTGACTGGGTCACATTTTTCTGCTTCTATGTTTTATATTTTATAAAATTTGTTTATTAGATACACAAAAATACATAAATAATTGCAGTTTTTGAAATTAGAGTAGAAAAGAAACTACACATACAAATTATATTTTTTAAATAGAACTCGTAAGTACAAATTATTCCTAACCGTATCTGTCTTTTAAAAAATAAAATTGTATATATAATTGAATAAAATAACGATACAAACGTAAACCAAAAATTATACATATAACTCAGAAATGTTCCAGCCATTACCGTCTGCGGTTTAACTCTTTTGGTACGATGAAGCTGGTTGTCAGTATGCTAGCACTGTACAGGACAGTTGAATCGTCAGTTTGCATTTTGCAGTAAACAGAGCGTAATAATATGCAAATTGGACAAAATAATCGTAGAAAAATATTTTAGTTAGCCTAAGGTTACTAAAGTATGCTATGTTCGAGCAGCGTTGTTAACCCTTATCACTTGAACTGGCAGCAATGTTGCCAAACGCAAGTTTGCTACTCCAACTGACAGTATTGGAGTGATGAGGGTTAGCTAATTTGAAATTTCATCGACTATATTCAGGTTTAGTGGGCGCACAATTATAACCATCTTTAATGATTTAAAGTTTAAGAATTAAGCCCGTTTACTTGAGAAGGTCTGCAATGTAAGATTGTATAAAAATTTATATCATGGAATTTTTGAGCATAACAAATTTATATCCCTTCCAAGAAGATTATAGAATCGATAATAATCCTATTAATAGTAATCTTATTTATTACGATCTTGTGGGATAAAGTTCTCATACGTGTTGAGTGTTTCCAAAAAGGATATTTGATCACATGAAATCATATTAAAAGATAATATTTTCTTGTCCCAATTTAAATGAAAATTTCAATGAACATACAAGCTTCATCGAATCTTACAGATTTCATATTTCTCTGATCATCTTATCGTTTTTAGCATTCAAATTTATATTAAGGAAGTTAGAACTTATTTGCATCTTTATGTCTAAAGATTTAAGAGCGAGATGAAAATTAAGGTAATGCATAAACCTGTAAGTTATACGTTATATTATATCATAATATGTGAATGATAAGCAATGAGAAAGTTATAAAAAGTGATGTGATAGAGTAAAACGTTCTTCTTCGTTCAAAATGAATACACGGAAACTATATTTGAGGATCAGGAAAGTATTGAAACATAAATTGAAAATAGTATAACTTTTTTATTCAAATATATAAAGAATTGTACAATTTGCGTAAACCACGTGTATCGAAAGTTTACGAAGAATACAATTTCGTGCGAACAATCAATTTATTTATCGAATTTATAAACTACGATCGTAATTTTGTAAAGGAACTCAACAATTCATCTCTAGTTGTGAAATATATAACACTGCATATTGTGGAGCTTCTCGCGACCAATTAAACGCAATATTAAACTTCATAAAACTTTTCTTTTGCATTGCATTTTGATTTCACACGACAATATAATTTCAATTTAGACAAGTAATTGTTTCGACGGTGCAGGGTACGAATATCCATCATTGGAAGCTGCGTGAGCAGAGCTCGATGCCAAGCTGCCCGACGATAAAATTGATACTGATCCACTAGAGTATCCACTGCTATAGCTACCTGAGCTAGGTACTCCATAAACTTTGCTAGGCACGTTGAAAGAATCCAATGAAAGTCCACCTCCAGAAACGTAGCTTGATGGGACACCATAATTTCTACTTGGATAATTGGCTGAGTTGTATGAGACTCCCACAGACGGCACGGAATGTACAACGGCGCTTGGTACACCATAAGAAGTGCTAGGTACACTGACGGATCCCACGGACAAAGGTACTGAAGCAGCTAGAGCAGGGCTGCTGTGAACTGGTGCTGGTGACAGACTAGGGACACCATAACTTGAACTTGGTACTGAGACAGAGGCGCTGTAAGATGGAAGAGGTGCAGCAACAGGGGCACCATAAGATGCGACTGGAACAGAAACGGGAGCGTGGAATGGAACAGAAACAGGAGCCTGGACTGGAACAGAGACATGAGCGTGTGCTGGTGCAGAGACAGGAGCGTGGACTGGAACAGAAACAGGAGCGGAGACAGAAGCGGTGTAGGATGGAACTGCTGACGAAACAGAGCTGCTATAGGATGGAACTGATGCAGAGACTGGAACTTCATAAGCTGGAACAGAGTAAGATGACACTGACGCTGGGACACCATAGGACAAGGCTGGAGCGGAGGACACTACGTAGGGTTTCTTGGCAGATGTTACAGAGGATACAGGTGGGAGGTATCCGGAGTCAGCTGAAGCTACTTCGCCTGATACGCCAAAGCCATGGTTGCCACCGATAAGTCCACGTTTCTGCACTTTCTTTATGGATTCACTTGCGCTAATAGCGATGAGTGAAGCGACGAGTAAAGAAGCCTGAAAGAAAATATATGTTATCGCATTTTTTATCTAAATAGTTATTTTGCGCGATGAAATGAATGTAATACGTGTGAGTAATAAAGGATTAAATTATTAATGAAAACGAATAAGTGTTTGACGGTTAGTTAACGGAAAATTAAATGGAAACATGGAAGAGAACAAGGAATTGAAAATTAATTTTGTAATTAATGCAAGTTTGAAAGTGTGTTAGAAAATGCTTGTTTGGATTAGTTTCGATTAGATTAGATTAGTTTCATTATGTGGATAAAGGTGCTGTTACTTACTACGAAGGTCTTCATGGTGTATTTGGATTAAGGAATGGTATCGAACTGTGGCTTAGAGGAAAAATTCGTCGGTATTTATACGGTGACACGCCACGCGAGAACTCCTTTCACTTGCAAGATACAAAATCCCCCAAACTTTTATACTGACGTAAAATATTGCAAAGATATTTAAAGGTTTACAAAATTGAGAAAATTATATTTCGTTCAATATTTACGGTGTTTATGGTTGAATAATAGGTTTTGCATAATTGTTTAGTAAACGATAGGATAATTAAACTTAAGTATATATTCTCTTGTCGTTTATGAGACATGTATGTTTATGAGACAAATTATGATTGTTAAATGAAAGAAAAAGAATGGTGATTAGAGGTTTCAAATAAACATTACTGATATTGCTCTCAATTTCTATGAAAGAATATAATTTTCAACTTTTTGATATACTTTCACATGTTTCTTCCAAATTTAATATCTGTATAGGAAACAATCAATGTCATCAATGATGACGTATCGTTTCCAATAGCCGGAAATGTCATACACACGTACCATAATTACTCCAACAATTCAATCGACTTGTCAACTCACTCGTAAAGGAAAGAGAAATATTTATTACTATGGTTTAATCTGCAAAAGCTTATATTAATTCTATAAATTTTGACATAAAACGCAATATGCAACGAAGCACTGGAAATCGCTGATAATTTGTTCATAAAACAATTATAACAGTAATGATCATTATGGTTAGATATGATTTTATTTATATTTTTATTTAATTAGATTTTATATTTAAAACTTTTAAATTTTATATTTTAGTTCTATATTTATATTTATAAGTTATAATTTACGTAAAATTGTATCCAATATTCACAGAGCATGTACTTTAGTGATATTAAGAAATCTATAATATGCTTACTGCTATCTCAAGGAAATTTATTCAGTCCACGATTCTTCCATCCAATAAATATTATCTGTATCTGCCTATACAATTCGTCTGCTTACAATACTGTTATTCTAATACTGTAAGTTAGTATTCGTGTAACTGCCCAAATCTTTTTCCTTGATTAATAGCCAAGCAAGATTGGCAACTCTGTTATTCGATTATTTAATCAACACAAACACAGGACCATGTTAATATACCCAAAATTGCGTACAGTTCGCAGAGAATAGAAACATACGTTTTACTAAATTATGCAAATCGGCCACCTACAGGAAGTTCCACGTATTCCACGTAATACTAAGCAATAAGGTATTCGCATCTTTATGTGTGAAACTTCTTACATAAACGCAAAAGTCGTGAAAAATGATTCAGCGCCTTCGCTCTCGCGTTCTTTATTCGAAATTTAGAGTGAAGATGGTGTACAAATTTGTTGACGATCGAGATCGTCCTCGCATATGTGTCTTTCTAGAAAGAACAACAAGCGATTACCCAATGTCAGGTATATTGTCCAAATCTACGTTTCGCCAATGTCATTTGCCGTAATTAGCCGTAAAAGTTTCTCTATCATCTTTTACGCTCTAATATTTCCAACTACGCAACGTTTCGCGTTGTATTAACCTCGTTTCATCACGATCTTTCTCATTTCGTTAAATAAAGTTAATGAACGGTCATTCAAGACTTCTCATATACATTTAGACGTCCTCACGAAACAAGCGAGAGGTCACGAAAAAAATATTTCATAAGTCAAGGCTAATTTTTTTAAGGTATAATTATTTCATTATGTAGAATTTCTTTGGTAAAATATATATTTTGCAAAACATTATAATGATATTAGCATACTATATATTATGGGATATTATAAATACTGTTTGGAATTGTGAATGATTTCTGAAAAATAAAGGTTCGAAATATATTCTAATCTTTATATGTGCCATTGCATCCAAGGTATTGTGATACGTAAAATTGACAATTTATGTTACATATATATATATATATATATATATATATATATATATATATAATTGTCAATTTTACGTATCACAATACCTTGGATGCAATGGCACATATAAAGATTAGAATATATTTCGAACCTTTATTTTTCAGAAATCATTCACAATTCCAAACAGTATTTATAATATCCCATAATATATAGTATGCTAATATCATTATAATGTTTTGCAAAATATATATTTTACCAAAGAAATTCTACATAATGAAATAATTATACCTTAAAAAAATTAGCCTTGACTTATGAAATATTTTTTTCGTGACCTCTCGCTTGTTTCGTGAGGACGTCTAAATGTATATGAGAAGTCTTGAATGACCGTTCATTAACTTTATTTAACGAAATGGAACGAAATTTGTAAAAGTTTTGTGATTATGACTCTTCCTAGTTTAGAAATTTGTTCAAAATGCTGTAATAGATAGGCCTGTGACCTAAACCATAGGAGATTCATATTCAGTCATTTAAGATGAGACGAGAGAGGAAACTAGAAACTTGAAATACTAGAAACGAGATGAAAGAAAGTACAAAATAACATTGTTAAAAAATTATTTGGAGAAAGCGAACGAAATATCACGTAAACCATTAATTATTCATAATTATCATATATTCATATTTCTATAAAGAAGATTACCATTACAAGTTTCAGATTTATCTTATTCTATATATCCTTCTAACTATCCTTCTATATATCCTTCTATATATCCTTCTATATATCCTTCTATATATCCTTCTATATATTCTATATATTCTTCCTCGTTTGTATTTGCATCACATTTTCTTGCATTAACTTGCTTACACTGTTTCAGACACGTAGTTTCTTTCATCCCTCTCACGTAGTACGTAGGACTCACGTGTATCAACTGTCTTTGATAACAACACACTTTGAAACTTTAGTTAATTCCTTGCAATGTGGAAAGATTGTCGGAGCTGTTTCTTACTAAGTCATTTTTCAGTAAATTAACAAGTTTAAATGACCAACATAGTTTGTATATAAATTAATATTATAATATTATAAGTTGCATCTAATCAATATGAAGAATATAGGGTTATTTCGTATAGGGTATATTCCATATTCGTATAGGTTATTTCGTAAGGGTATATTCCATAATATTCCATATCACATTCCTAATTAATTATAATGAATATGAAAATATTAAGTTTAATGATCATGTTATTTAAGTTTAATGGGATGTTACATAACTTAATATAACTGTGAACATTTGTAATAGCTGCAACCTATTTAGAATATAAAATAATTGATTGTACAATATAAAATTAATTTAATGAGAATAATATTGAAATTGATATGAAAAAGTAATATAGATAAACAAATATTACGAAACAATTATAAAATTTGTAATATACTAAATAAAGATGCGAAGTAAACCACGACAGTATAAACGCGTTTTCAATCCTTGTCAGAATAAATTTGTCAATTGTACAAATACAGAAGGCTCGACTTCGTGATTGATGCTTATCGT
Organism: Bombus impatiens; assembly: GCF_000188095.3. Classification (NCBI taxonomy): domain Eukaryota; kingdom Metazoa; phylum Arthropoda; class Insecta; order Hymenoptera; family Apidae; genus Bombus; species Bombus impatiens. The sequence goes on from NT_176641.1 coordinate 401,793, forward strand.
TACGACAGCCTGGATTATCAAATCAGTAGTAACTACGTTTGATAATGAATCGCTTGGTCTTATCCGTTTTACTCCGAAATTGGTTTCCTACAAAATCGATAACAATTAGTTTCGATCGATATCGACAAATTTTCAAATCTTGAACATATTCGTCACCTACCTTCATTATTTAAGAAAAGGAAAGATAAATTTCAAAATTAATATTTCATATCCATACCATATTTTCTCTTCTTCATAAATTTAAACAATCAGTTACGTATGTGATTCGCTGGATTTTAAATGATTAATTAATCAATTAATTAAAATTATTATTAAAGCTATGATGAATTAAAAACTATGTTTGAATTAAAGAAGCAATTTATCTTTCCAACTTGTTTCAAATGCATTAGTTTATACGAAACGCGTTACTTAAAGTAGAGCATAATTTGTTATGAAATAATGGGATACGCTGGGAAGGAGGGTGCAAGAACTTCAGACCCTATTTTAATACGATTTTCTAGTTAGCAGCTTCCAAAGAATTCTCGTTTACAGGCGTTACAAAGATTTATTTCCTCCATTCTATATTCAGGTATTCACGGACGAACGTCTGTAGGCAAGAAGGAAAAAAAAGAGAAGAGGAGGCAGAAAGTAAATTGAGACATATTCCCATAGAAACGTGTAAAGCACGGTCGATGCAGAAAGGGAGCTAATGTCAGAGATTAGAGGTAATCCGTTCTGGCTGGCAATCGCCGAAGAGGACCCTCGTTCACAGCTTCGATCTAGATACTGCACCGACACTGCCACTTTTTACATTTCTACCCCTTTTCTCCCTTTTCCTAGACAGGATATATTAAAAGGAATTATGGGCAGCGTTTCGAGTGACAGAGGCATTAAGACTGCGCAAACTCTTAAGTGCACGGTGGTAACGGTAATTACACTAATTACAGACTCGTTAAGATTTTTTTATAAATACTTGAGCTTTTGTTTCCTTTCCCCTAGCGATGTTTGAGAAAAATTGAAAAGAACAACCTTCCAAGTTTTTTGTATATTCACTGACTTCCTGTAGTTCTGCAAAAAATGTGCTCTTATACTAAAATTTTTGGGATAAGTTTGAAGGCTGATGTATACAAAACGACGTTGCGTGTAATATTAATTTTGTTTTTGAGGCTAACAGAGATTTAATTGATACTAGATGAAGTTTATGGGGTGAATCACTTAACTCGTATAGCTTAAATTACTCATAAACTGTTTTTTATATGAAAAATTTTTCAGATAAAAATTGAATGCGTAGAGGATATATGAAGGCCAGTTTTTTTTTTTTTTTTTTTTGTTAATGGAGTCATATATCTTTTCAATGGATTACTCGAGATAGACCATCGTTCACTATAAAAAATATTAAGCTATTTATGGTAAAAGAATTATTAGTTCACGAGATATATTAATTTCAATTTTGCAAAATTGTGTTATATAATAGTACATTTTCTTTCTTTAAAATTACGTCGAAGAATTATTCCGCCTTGATAACTTCAATTTTTTTTAAATAACTTATGCACATACGATTTAATATAAAAACACAGCTGGAACAACAGGAATCGTGTGAAGGCGGTTAAATTTAATTCGTGGTTAAATTGTAAATATTAAAATTTCTAATTAAACACAAATAAATATGGCAAATCTTTGAAATCGATTGTATCAATGTAAAAAAGTAAATTAATGTTCAGACATCTTCTAGGTGGAGCAGATACCGTCACGATTTATTTCGGACGAGTGAAATCGGGTTCGTGTTTCATCGTAGATTGTATCGAATTTATGAGATCAAAGTGTACCGAAGAAAAAACATCTGAGTTAATTATTCATGTGTTTCATACAAGACGAGTCTGCATATTTTGAAACTGCGTGTCAACCAGTTTAGAGAAAGTACATATAGAAATGAGATGCCAAGCAGTGAATTTAATTGGTGAATTTCGAATGTCAAAAGCTGATTACGGAAGATAATAGCTGTCGTTTGGTATTCTGTAAATTTCGAAAATTATTGCTCCGCATGTAATTAAGATAGGTATTTCCTAACTGACTGCGTAATCTAGGACTACTTTCTCCTGTAATATGCAGATGTGATAATAATTTTGTACTGTAAATCAGATACAAAAGTGTCATTTGCATTGACGATGTTACGTGATCGAATCAGAATGGATTATTATAGAAACCAACCTTCGAAAAAATATGAATTTATTTGTTGGATAAAGAAACACTGTATATTAAATTCTCAAAAAAGATAATTATTTCAAGTGGAAACTTATTAACATATATGTATAAATGATACATATATACTATTATCATACGTATCATATTTTTAAGCATTTCAAATATATTTTTATTTTCTATAAGACATCGTTGCAATTATCGTAGCAGAAATAGGTTGATTTCCCACCAAGAAATAAATCCTCTGAAATATCGATAGCAACTAATACTTTCCAAGAACATAGAGCTCATTTACCAAATGATGTAATTACGATTAGCGACAAACTTGAAGTAACAAATACAAAAGAATTGAAAAATAAGTATTAAATTCCTGAAAAAGAACGAATTTATTTAAGTTTACCAAGTACACTTAAGTTTAGTAATGAAATAAAAAACAACCAAGAGACGCTTTGAGACAACATATTAGTACTATACTGTAACTGTTAAAAGCAATAAGAAATTAATTCTAAAATTCGCCAACCACGTAACTATAACTTTTGTCAGTTTCACCCTCTACGTTGCTTTAATATATTTAAGACAGTGGAAAGTACTAAACAGGTATGAAAACGATTTCCCTCGGAAAAACAAAATAAAAAAGTTTCTCCACAAAGTTACCAACATCGAGATAAGTTTTTACATCGGTACTTTTGTCCATGAGATAGTAGGCAAATTGGGACTATCGACAATCAAAGTTATTCGCGAGAAAGTCTCAAAGTCGTGAGACTTGGAACGAGACTGAACAGAGAATGTATATTCGCCACGAATATGATCGTATGTTGAAATACGGCGAGAAAAGACCAAAGTCCTAGTAGTTTCGAGAATCCCTTGTCAGGATCGTTTTGCTTAAAAAGTTTCGCTGACAAACAAACACCGGGTGAATTTCTGATCAGCTCTCGTCAAGGAACTCCTCTGCAGTCGTTGAATTGGAATCGAAGTAAGCGGTTTGCCGGTAAAAAGTACTTCGACTTTAAATTTATTCCAAAGCTTTTGATTCATTAAAATTAATTCCAATTATAGAGCTCAAATATGCGAGCCGATTTCTACTTTATTTTTATATTACTAGTTATTTTTAATAATAGTGTCATTAAATGTTCGGCGCCGTTAAAGTATAAATTCGTATAGCTAAAATAAAATAATTATGAGTTTTATTGAAATAGCTTTTTGTGACGTTGCGAAATTAAATTAATGTTTTATGAGTTGCACGACTCTAAGTAGATATATTACAGCAATTCAAACTTTGCTGGCAAAAAATTAATTAATACTGTAATGTTCCGCTTTACAACTGTTACTTAGAAGTATTTGATTTGCTATAGTAATAAAACACGTATATCTGTTAGTCGATTTTTTTGTTAGGTAGTTTTAACTGTATAAGTAATATCATTCTAATGAGCCTCTTGATTACTCAAGTAATGTTAATAAATATCAAAGCTAAATATATAGTGTATACATATGATAAGTAATATCGTTCTAATAAGCCTCGTGATTACTCAAGTAATGTCAATAAATATCAAAGTTAAATATATAGCGTATACATATGATATTCTACGTACGTAATGTGAAATAGGTAGCGTCAACGCGAGTTATTACAGTGGAAAGTCATGAAATTTGTTGAATCATAAGCTACCAAACGGGTCACGTAATCATAGAATATTTTTGAATTCTAGATGATGACTCATCATGGAGTCAAGGAACCAAAGAGATTTTTATTAACGTTTTAAGAAAGTAAAACTACCACCGAATGGATTCATAATCGAATTAAAAAATAAAAACTTATCATACGTGGGAACATTTGTAAAAAAAGATGCCGACATTATTATTAATTAGCGGAGAAGTGATTTCATTAATTAAGACAAAAGGAAAAATACATTTTATAATATTTTAATTTTAATACCGAACATTTCATAATATCGAATTACGTGTTTGCAATAAAAGCACGAAAGTAAAATGTTTGTGAAATCAATGTGTTTATCGATAATTTATATATAAAAATACGAAACATGACAATGATACATTATTATTCGTAACATTGCATGTTATTGGCTTTCGTAAAATATATATAATAGCATTTTCAGTAATACCTACATAAGATAACAAATTTCTCTTGTATATTTATGTATATTGTATGTATATGCTCTGGATATCCTGAAATGTCTACTGTAAGTATCTATTTTAACTCTTTTATTCGAGAGACTTATAATAGTAATACTGGTCCATCTTTGAAGGATTTGAAGAATTTGTAATACTTTCTTACATTTCTGTTACATTTGGCATAAATTAGATTCACATTCATAACGTAAGAATTGTTATGCCAGGCCAAATAAATGTACAAAATATTCTTATATCCATTAATTAAGACACAATTTTAATGTTTACTTACTTTACGTATTTATTTTTTAAATGAAACAACAATCCACGTTATGGAATTACTGCAATATACACGAATTCACTTTCAACACGAAAAATATAAAGAGACTAATAACAGAGAAAGTAATTTACAATATTAATCCAACTGTTTGCACCGCTGTTTAATTCCATACGTACAAAAGCATGTGGACTGTTTTCAGATATAAAAATGTGTGGCGCCATCCAACAATTCGGTGCAAGTGGCATTTGCGAATGTTTTAGCTCTAGTTTTTATCAGTTCTCTTTCACGGCTCGATGTGCCCCTCCCCTCCTGGGAACAACGACAAGTTTCCGTAAATTGCCAACAATTCCTGGAATTGCTCCATAACCGAAATGAATTCCGAGTGGAAAACGAAGAAGCGCGACATAAAACGCAACTCGCAAACTTGTATCGGTTCGCAATCGCTTTAAAAAGTACGAACTTTCTCGAATCCGAAACTTCGACGAATGTAAGCTAGTTGTTAGTTCCATGGTGGATTAATTAAATTGTACCTTCAACAATATTGAGATATCGATGACGAAATTGGTAATTTTACAAGAATATTCTTACATTCATGCTGGTCATAAAAGATTTTGTGATATTTCAAACGATTACAAATGTTAAATATTTTTCAATGTTCATTTAATTGCTGAATTCTTAGAAGAAAGTAGAAATTTTAGAATACAATAGAATTAATAGAAATAAACTTTAATACTATCGTATGGATACACTTTATAATTCCGCCTGTACAGTATTTCGCATAATAATGTAATTTAAAATATGGTTGAGGTATATATTGGAACATTACAGTACAACTTTTTGATACGATGAACACGATGGAGGGAAGAAAACCAAAAAGGGGAAACAAATTCCTGGGCCTGTTCAAGTAGCTGGTTTGGATTTCGTGCTAAGTGTCCTTGGAAAAATTTCGTCTCAGCGAAACCATCGTGATTGACGAAGCGTTAATCCTCGAAACGACTCACTAAAAAGCACTTTGTCTCCCTACCTCCTCGAAAATTTTCTTCTTCTGTAAGATAAGAAGCGCTGATGAACGCCCAACCAGCCGCTGACGAATGTCTCGTCGCTTTGACAATTTGAGCGGATTTTCCTTTGTACAGAACAAGGACAAACTAAGCTTTTATGGAATCTTCCAAGCAATCCAATCAAACATTTTTTCTTTTTTCTTTTTAATATAACTGAATATTTTGTTTTCAATAATATAGCCGTACATAGTTGCCTTTATGTTTATAAATATACTTTATCAATTATCAATTGATTGTTTAAGAATCGTGGCGCTGGTAGATTAATTCATTGCTATTTTCTAAGGAATTTCCATTATAATCCAATTATTTCAATATTAAAATACAAAATAATTAAAACACTGAATACTAAATAAATAATTTATAAAGTTAAATGAAGAATGTTTTAGATGATTTAAAATTCTATCTGTTCCATTAGAAAATGAAATCATAGATATCGGTGCTAAATTAATTTTTTTATCTTGACCTGTTGCTTTGTTTGACAGTGTGAAACGAAACATTAGATAATGTACCAAAAACGTTAGAGCGTATCATTGCTATATGAAAAATGATGACACCACAAATATTATATTTTAAATATGTTACTAGTATTCAATCACGTAGAGTTTAAGCGCCTCGTGTTAGACATTCAGTCTAAAAATTGTAATCACTCAGATCTTGAAATCAAGCTTCGGCAGTACAAGGTACTAAAAATTCTTTTACTTCCTTTAACAATAAAAACTTTATACCTCCCAAACGATATTGTGCTTTTGAACAGCGTACGTTTTATGAAAACCGAAAGTATATGTATAGCTACACAGTAAAATTGCACCTACGTGTACCATTTTATCAAAATTCCACTCATTTATACCAGAAGATATATGCACAGAAATTACAGTGAATAAGTTTCGCACTTGATGTTCATCACATGTTATACGTGACGTATAGTAACTTGTGATTTATCCAGACAAGGCAAAGGGAAACTGATCTAGTATCTGAACCTGTGATGTAGTATCTGAATCAATAGTCTCTTAAAACAAGATTATCGTTCGGTAATTAGCTGTATTTGCGTACCTCTGTTGATTTCTCATCGGACGTAAGAAGATCAAAGGAAGATCCATGGGAAAACGAGGAAAACGTTGCGAGAACCCGCATATGGTATTTGGCATTATAACGTTATAACTCGTTACAGTGTCTGGCATCAGGAGGACTTCATTGTGAAGCTCAGTACTCTAGACATTGTAGACTGATGCCTCAGCTTAATTGGAGTGTTACATACTCCGTTTTCCCTCAGCTTCCCACTTCTCCGTTAGCGTTATAAGTAGGAGACTATACTGGTGCTTACTACTGCGTTTGTTACCAATGTGACTATGCATTTTCATTCAGTCATCTTAATTACGACAGTTCGATGAGCTAAGACAATGTTCGTGGACAATAATCTGTTTTATATTTTTAAGTCACTGCTCTCTTGGCTGGTTAATTAACACATTAGAACATCTAGATTATGAATATTCATGCATAAGTAACTGCCTTTATTTCGTTTCGTTTCTTACTTCTGCGATGTGACTTTCATTTCTCATGATGATAAATTATTACCGATCACCATTCTGATATCTTGTAAGGAAGTTGTTCGAACAGTTGATCTTGATGAAACTTGTGTAGTTTTTAACAAAATATTTTACCTATATATTTTTTTTATTGATAACCGATTTTTCAAATACGAATTTCTTTAAGTAATGGAACGAACATTATAAGTTTTGAAGTAATTTTCCTTGTAAATAATTTTTAGTTTCCTAGAAAATTTGTTTGTAGAGATCGTATACTTAAACTGGTATCACTGATCGTATGTTTAATTGTCTTCTATGATTTTGACATTTCGGATCGTGTGAAATATTTATATCGCAGAATGTAGGCATCGGATACAAATATTTTAAATAATATATAATTTGACTAATTTTAAACAATTAATATGGAAATAATAGTCACAATCTTTAATATAATACTACTATAATGTAATAATATTACTACCATAAAAATAGTACCAAAGAAATTATTTTCATTTTGCTCGTGTATTTTCCACTTAACTTTGGTAAAATTATCTTCAGATGTACGTGGTTTCGTATAAACGTATCAATTTCCCACGCGTATAGTTTATATAAATAGAATATTTGATGTGTAAAAACATATATCAGTATCGCTCAATTAAGCGTACAGTTCACATTTACACAGCGTGGGATAGTAATCGCTTTTTACTCGCACCTTTCAACCTGAGAACAAAGAGAAAGCTTAACACGAGCTTAACAACATGAATAACATTCGTAATTATCGTAATACTCTATTATCCCGGTGTTTGCATGCTCGTATCCATAATCTCGGTCGCTAAATGACAATTTATCGTGACTTTGGACATTAGCGTTACTAAAAAGCTTCGATAAATTTTAGGAATCCGCGTTAGAAAAACCGAACAACAGATATTTTATTCTTTCCCGCGAATTGCTTTGATGAGAATATAGTAACATGAAATTATAAATACGTTTCCGTATACAGAAGTGTATTCATGTGGGAAGCTGTTCCCATCGTGACTGAAAAATCAAATATACAATACACTTTAATATTCAACGCCCATATTTTAGTAACCTTATTTTGTTTGCATTTCATATTAAAAACGTAAAATGAGCGTAGTTATAAATAAAATACATGTATATATATATATATATAATTTTATACTTTTTTTATATAGTATAAAGCATTATAGAATTTTTAACGTTTCACACGATAATTTGCTTCACTAACTTGTTTAATAGTATAGTAATATATACGTAGTATATCCGCAACATTTATGTTTTATACGTAATATGCAGCAGATTTTCTATGAAGCGTGCATACTGTTCAAACGTAACATATTCTGCTATTATTTTATCTGAATTTCGAAATACAATCGGAAGGTGACTTAATTCTTTAAATACGGTTGTCGTCAATGAGCTACATCACGTATTGATAATTGCATTGTATTTGCCACTTTTTTATGCATTTGAAGAGAACTATTTATAAAAATATACTCGTGCTTAATGGGTTAATAATATTAATGAGTAAACTAAAATTACTAACATTACTAGGAAACTCAAACTTAAATTAGTGTTTAAATATTTTTTGGAGCGACCATACAAAAATTGGATCAAAATCCTCCAAACTTGAAAATAAAATATGACATCTGACCTAATCCAATTAGGTAACCAAAAGCGAAACAATTACAGAAGTTATACTAGTTCAAATTAACTTTGACAAACGAGAGTTTTGAAAAGTTCGCTATTCAGCAACAGATTCGAGAACTCAACTAACAGCTAGGAAAATGGAAAATTTTTGATATGGAATATGAAATAACGACAAAGCCATGCCTGTTATATTTAAGAAATTTTTAAAAGGCTCCAGGGCGCGTTTTACTGTTATCCAATTGCTCTTATCCACACTAGCCGCTAGATATTACTTTTTCATAGATTAAAACAATTCTATGGAATAAGAGTAAACCAATTTGCTGATTTCTAATTAAAAATTAGACCAGATTCATACACAATATACGTAATACATCATATTTTTATCGTGATTATTTCAGTAAAAAATGAATTATTTAGTTCTAATACGCTATTTCTATACTATATTCTTTCTATCTTACTTTTTACATAAATATCTAATTTTAATATTATTGTAATAAATTAAACGCCAAAGGATAAGATATATTAAATACTAAAGTTCGGAAGAATTCGTATATTCGCAAGCTTCCTATTACATAAATAAAATTTACAATCCGTTAGTACCATAAAATCATGATAAATATCACTTGTAATCATTAATTTCTCATTATTAATTACAGTTTAATAAAATCCATATACCGTAACGTCAAATCGACGAAAGCGTGGAGGCATACGCAAACGGTGGTGTACGTGCCTTTAAATTTATGATTGGTTAAATTTTATTCGGGCGATTAATCACGCGTAAACATGCCACTCGAAGAGCAAATAACAAAGCTGTGGTTTTTTCGGGAAAACAAACATTGCAGCTCGGTTAAAAATCAATTGCGCTATGTTTCCCTTCGCCGCGCGGGGTGGCGGGTGAAGGATAAAACTGGGTAGAGCAGCGTTTTAAGCAGAATACTTGTTTAGAGTGAATTTAGAGACTAGTTGCGCCAGTGTCGCTTTCACTTCATTGTGTGTTCACCTCGGGCAAAGTGAAAAAATAAAAACAAACGATATAGAAAACGAGGAAAAACAAGAAATTGTTAAAAATAGGAGAAAAAAGGCCGCAAACGCATAATTAGAGAGCTGGCACGAACGTCTCGTGACTCGAGATATCGTTTACTGAAAAAATGCTAAAATTTCGGTAGTGGCTTCTAAGGGCGCGACCTCCAACGACTCGACGGAG
>NT_176641.1:412338-421816 GCF_000188095.3 Bombus impatiens
GAGGTGGGGGTTGAAGGGTTCTGGGGGAGGGTCGGAAGGGGTGAGGTTGTAAGAGAGAACGACGACGACGACGACGACGACGACTTGCTTTAATTAAATGCCCGTAATTGCGTTTCCCGCTAATTACCACGGCTCCCCCGAGGAGCGTTATACTACGAAGTCGAAAAAAAATTCGGGACCTGCTGAACTTTGTTAAGTATTCTTTTTTCTCGTCTGAAGGTGTTCGAGGATCTAGGTGCTTATAAGCACCGAGTTCCCTATCGTTCTCTCTCTGCAAATGAATCGACGTCGTCTTTGCTCCTCGTCAAATTTTCGGATTGCCAGCTCACGCGCGGCATATTCTCTTCATTAACGCGATGCTATGAAACTTCTTAAATAAGTCTGGTATAAATTGAAAAGAGGAAAGGAATATATTATTGTTGGAAAATCCTCAACCAGTATAAATAACTTCTCACGTGATTATTTGTCCTCTGCAGTTGCAATTTGTACGTGATGAATATTTTATACAATGGAAATAAAAAAAAACGTAAAGTTTATGCTAGCATATTTCGAAGTCAATGTCATGCAAATACTTAACGCGCAGGTGCCACTAGATTAATTGTTTCGCAGAAACTGAACTCGTTAAGAGTCATAAGTTAATGAATTTCGAATAGTACATACGGGAAATTGAATCCTTTTTCAACAAACAATCTGCACCTTCTATAACGTGATTGCACACGCCAGAGTAAAATTTTATGTTTTGTTCTCTGTTTTCGCGGTAAACAATTTTTTTGGTGTACTACATGCATTGAAATTTAATAGGTAAACCTCTAAAAATAGATTGATCATTTACAAATTTGCTGCTGCCTGATCCAATATTAGATAAAACTGATATCTAGTATTGTCTTTTTGTAACCTTAAAATGATATTTTTGGTATCTATTGCGTATTCCCAATATATTTTGTTGAAACATGTTTCAATTTATACATGATACGTATATCACATTTCAATGTATCATATTTACTGCTTAGAGCAGGAAATGCTGCTATAACTTGTGGAATATGTTAAACGTAGATGTACTACAGACTGAAATCCAAACTAGGTAATATGTAAAGTGATCGATGTGTTTGATTGATCATTATCTAATTAATTTAGCTAATAATATATATGATCATTAAATCGTTATCACTAATACATTAATCAATAAGCACGCCTAATGATTAGCAGATGCAGTGTAATATCAGTTTATAAGGGTTCTTTGTGCTTTATTGAATAATATCTTGTAACTTTAATTAATAATATATTGATAAATGATTTAATTTTTAAATGATAAAATTAATGATATATCATTCTTTGTTGAATTATTAAATTACAATTTTTCACAATGAATACACGAAGTTATAAGTTGCTCTTTCGACAGTAAAAAATGTCATGATAGAGGAAAAAGTTCTCAAGTATTTTATTAATCCTTATATATCCATTCCCTAAACGCATTATATGTATACAGTCATAATATTTGTTGTTAATTATTTTACCTTTAATGGTTAAAGTAATAATACTTATGGATAACATAATTTTTAAACCTCCGTTTTACGATTTTAGGATGTGGTGAATATTTCTCCGTAATCATTTGTCACGTTTACAACGTGTACAAATAAATTTGATCGATTCTATATTTGTGAAAAGAGTTTGCCTGAGATTTTGTAAATAATTTATCGTGTACTGAAATATTTAAGTGAAAGGTACCAAAAATATAACCAATAAATATTCATCCTGAATTCTAAAGGATTGTTGGCAATACTGCTTGATAAATCATACTGACTTTTATTGTATGTACGTGTAGGAAACTTCGCTTCGGGAGGATGTATCGTGATTCATGAATGATCAATAGGATTTATTAATTTAAAATGATAAAAGGTGTTAGATTAAAATCTTTCGTAAATTGGATCAAGGAAATTTATCACTCACTTACTGCTATTTTTTATACATAATAGCATGTACTAGAGGGAATCGAAACAGAGCTTACTATAAGATAAATGTACAATATCGAAAAAATATTCATTATACAAAATATAGAGATTTTTGACAGATATAGAGTTTGTAAAATTTGTTTAGAGCTTATTTCTTTTATAACTTTTATTGCATATTGTAATATTACAGTCATCTATATGATTGACAAATAAAATAAATTTTACACAATAAAAACCATATAAATTGTAGAAAATATTTCAGTATAAACGTAAGCATGTAAACTGAATTACGTGTAAGCGTAGAGTACATAGAAGCAACTTAAATTAAATAATTTCTCATATTAGCGTTATTCTGTGTTTCGTGACATTAATGCATTCAAATATTTCGTGTTAATATTTCCAAACCTGTTTGATTACATATTTTATTACTGACTGGAGAATTTAAAGGAAATGTATGATATCATTACGAACGAAATATTCGTGAATAGATGTATTAAATAATTAATAATTCGTATTTACTAGTAGCGTAATGTTCTATATACTTATTCAGCCTGGTACAAATAGTATATGCACAACATTTTTCGGAGTTTACTTTCTCATACTTCGTTCACGTTTCATATCATGTATGAACGGAGAATATATCATTTTTTAGTATGGATATCAGTTGTGGGAAAAATACCCGAAAATACGCAGAATATACATAATATACATATATATCCCAAACATTCACTCGTATTACGAGTTACAAGATTTCAGAGGTTCAAAGAAACTCCCATTCGGTTTCCGTTCCTTCATTCATGTTCATAAGAATGAACATAAAAATGAACATACGAGTTTATATTCTATAAATATCCACGATCATCGATCACGTTTCAAGTAATAAAAATACGAGCAACTATTAACAACGAATACCAGAGATTAGAGCGCGATGAAAGAGTAAGATTTTGAATGGATAGGATCGAATATGTTTTGAGAATAATTCCACAGTTTGTCTGGATTGACTAAAAGAGATTGTAAAATAGAGAAACACAGCATATGGGGGGGGGCGCAAAGTACTACGTATGTATTGTGTGGAAGATGCGTATGCGGGGTAGTAGTTGATTGGAATTGGAATATGGATTGAAGTAGCGAATTGGAATTGGAATTGGAATAGTCGTTTCGTGTTGTGTGTTGACTCGTATTGTTCTATTCGGTTGTATATCTAAAGATTTTCGTGTGCGTGTAATGCATTTATTTATATTTTTATATGAATTCATGCATCGAACTATCTTCAGACTCTACTTTTCCTAAGGTTACAATTTTTACAATACAATACGTTATTTTTATGAAGCGATCGATAGAAATGTGAAACATATTGTTAAATTTATAGAAGTTAACCTTCTATTTCATGATGCATAATTAAATACCTAAATAGAATGTCAACAAGTCTATGGATAAACTTCCAGCACTCGATTAACTACATATGCGCATATATCTTCGTATACGTATGTAGCGCGCCAAATTATAATAATATTGAATTATAATCATACATATCATACATATTCGGTACATCCTTTTCTATGATAGTCTCTTCACTCCTTCCAAAGTTATAATATACAATTAACATATAATCTGTAACTATCGTGTTGTAAGTATGTACGTCTTGAGAGGTAGCAAGTAGTAAACTCGACCAATATTGTAGCGTGCTAAAGCAAGACATAATTCTGATACGCTATCTCTGTCACAAATTGATACTGCGAGTTGTGTTTTGGCTGAGATTGGAATAATTCTGATCTTCGGATGATTGTTGATTTATCGTTATACTACTGTAACGAACCTTTAGTTGAATCTGTTCCGTCTGCTTCGATAATATCCCTGTTGGGTCTAAACTCTGTTTTCAGTTTACGTTTATCGATCTTTTGTACTAATTTTGTAGAAGTGCCTTCAATGCAATGTCGTCTTAAGGATTTCCTGCTTTTCCACTTAACGAGGAATAGCGTTGCGAAATTAAACTTTTCTACCGTCCAGTAAAATTATGAAATACACTAAAAGTAATTTGATAATTTCTGGTATAAGCAAAAGATATTTTACGTTCAAAAAGATATTTCAAAATAAACTCTTGAAAACCATTGCTTTGTATCAATAGGGACAAAAATTCATCAAATTACCTGTATCATGTCGCAATATAAAGTTCGAGAATTAGACGGTTAAGATGTGATTTTATAATTATGTGAGCGTTATTATTAGTGAGTATAGGTGTATTCACGTGGAAAGTAAGATAAACTTGATATTTTGGAAGATGATTTATGAGCTTACCTAGATTGCCGCAAGGAACTGTGATTAGTGTTGCCAAGTTCTGACAACTGTTTATGACATAATCATTAATATCTATTAAAATATCGATTGAAACACAACGAGCACTAATTGACAGTAGTGAAGTTAAGTTGCAAAGTTTAATTTATCTGTTTTTCAACAAGCAGTTTTATAGAAATCAAGACATAATAGCGTATGAAGATAAAGTACTTTCACATATCTTTGATGCACTCTGAATATAGTTGTATGTTACTGCAATACAATCGTTATTTTTTCCAGTACACGTCTTAATTATTATCAGAACAACGAGACTGCACGAGCAAAGCCGTAAGGCACAAGAGAAAGAATAAAAGAAGAATGAAGAGAAGACGTTGTCTCGTCAAAAAGTGACACTTTCAACACCTTCTAATTGCAAGTGTAATTTCTACCGTTGTCCTAGTTTATTTATAAGAATCATTATTGTGTCAGTTTGTTAACATTTTCTTTCAATATTCATTTTCTCAGTTTACGCATTATCTTGATAAAAAAGGAAGACCAGATATTTGACACATATTAAGTTATTGTTATGAATTTAAAGCATTTGATGCGCCTGCGGTGCTAATTTGCATTACATTTGCTTTAAATATGCATAAAATCGGATGTGATTAGTTCGTGTGATTCTTAATAGATTTTGCGTTAATTTAAATGTGAATGTTTGCTTTTCACTTTCCTCGCGTTTTTTTATATAAATCATCTAGTCATTAATTTATTTATGATATTTTCACGTTTATTTATAATACACTTAATATATTTTTATGTTACATAAGAACAATATT
Source organism: Bombus impatiens (assembly GCF_000188095.3). Lineage (NCBI taxonomy): Eukaryota > Metazoa > Arthropoda > Insecta > Hymenoptera > Apidae > Bombus > Bombus impatiens. The sequence continues at coordinate 417,395 of NT_176641.1, forward strand.
ATTCTACAAAATTTCTAATGCTATTAAAAATATTAGTTTATAGACATTTGTGGAAGTTTAGCAGTTTATTATAAATAACTTTCATATATTATTAAAAGTTCCACTATTTCTAAGAAATAAATACAGTACTTGGAGCAAGCTATTAGAATGCAATCGCATGTTAGCCTTGCAATATGACATTAAAATCTCATTTAGCAACTGACTGCGGGTTTTCTGCGGTCGAATTTACAATGCAAATTGACCAAGACATAAAAATTTCTCTCAGGCGAGCTCGAATGTGCAACACATTTCATTCTCTTCATGCTGAAATTTCTACGTTAAGTACATTGACTGGGAGAAAGACATGAAATTTTTATTTAAATTCCAAGACACGTTCCTTTAGATAGAAAAGGGAAAAAATTATTATATAATATCCATTCGTTAATTCTAACAAATTAAAACTTAGAAGATAACATGAATTGATATAATCAAACATACGTAGCTTCCATTATATTGTATTAACTAAATAGTTAATGAGATAGTCGAAATTCTAATAAAAGTAGCAAAAAGCTCTAATGAAAAGCAATCAAAAAGAGATTGATGTATTTTGAAAGGCGTAGCAAAATTGATTAGCAAAGCAACGGAGAAAGATTGCATATTTAATACCGCAAGACTTCCAAATTTTTTCATTGGATCGAAACTATGTTTTCTCACAAACAAAATTTTTGCAGATTTTATATATTTAATGATGATACCTTTGTAACAGTAATGCTTACCGGTTCGTGGCACAGGACGAAAGTAGAATATCTAACGATCTACGAATAGTAAACAAACGCATATACTTAATATTGTAATATTAAACATATATTTGATATCGGAAATATTAATGAATATAACACAAATGTATAAAATATAAAATATACATACATTCAAAATATACATTTTAAACATACATTCACAGAAACTAATCATTTTTCAACATTTCGGCTCGTGGCCGTATGTCGTATCAATTTGAGGACAGACGACACATTGATGGACCGGACGACGCCTCGGCTCTCGCGACATTGTTTATGGTTTACCCGATATCTTTTAGGCCTTTCGTCCACGATACTACATTATGTTGTATTTCATTATAACATATTACGTTATATTGTATTATGTAATCTTATATTACCTTATATTGTATCGCGTTATATTATGTCGCTTAATTTTTGCTACACGTAGTTATTTTACAATCTTTTATGCACGAAGCATTTAGTACAGTATTTAAGGAGGCTTCTTCAGTTCCTTATTGAGGATTTAATTTCGCAAACAGTTGTTACATATCCACATTCACAGACGCTTACCGTGGTGGTGTCACGTACACTTAAAGGTTGGTTGATGAAATAAAATAGCTGAGTCGTAACACAACTATTAATCTTGTTTTAATTAAACTTTATTGTGAATTCAGCAATCACAATGTAATACACACTGAATTAACATAAATCACAATTCACTCCAACCACGTTATGTAAGACCTAGTTACATCGATACGTTAAGTACGCAACTATTATAAGTGTAGAGACCGGTAAAGGTATGTTGAATATTCTAAGGATACAGAATAAGTGAAGTATTACTGATGATACTGTGTCTGAGGAAGGCTAGGGGTGGGTGTGTCTAAGGACACGGGACTATCGCACTTGTTGATGACAATTTTGGTTAAGGAAGTGAGGGCAGCAGACACCATCTCCGATTGGATAATAAGACGGTTGGTGGACCAGGAACGGTTTTAGCCGCCCTCGTGAGAAAGTTGCTAACGTACCAGATATACCAGATATGAACATACCAGATATGAGGAAAACCAACTTTCCATGTTAACACGTGGTAAACGATAAACGTAAAAGGAAATCTAAGACAAGAGATATTCGCTTGGTCCGAAGGACCTTAACTATGAAAATTCCAAAACCCCTGGTGGGTACTTAAGACTATTGAGGGTACGCACCAAGGATGTGCAGATATCTGGGTGCCATCCTGTCCTCGATGTGTGGCCTGTGTCTGATGTGAATTGACGTTACAGTGGCCTCGTCACCTACGGGGGACGCCACGAATTTTCGCACAATTTACGCCACACATAATTATTTCAGTAACTTCTATGCAGAATCTGGCATACCCTAAGGCAGTGTCCTCGGACCCCTGCTGTTCTCCATCTACACTGCCGATTTACCTATATCAACAGAGATAACAATAGCAACATTTGCTGACGACACAGCGCTATCAGCTTCCCACGCAGACCCGGTAATTGCTTCATCCATTCTCCAGCGATGTTTTGACTTTATGGAAAAGTGGTTTCATAAATGGGGCTTCAAAATTAATGAAAAAAAATCCTCACATGTAACCTTCACGCTCCGAAAACAAACTTGCCCCCAGGTCACCATCAACAATACAACAATTCCTAGCAAGGATTCAGTCAGATACCTGGGCATGACCCTGGACAGGAGACTAACATGGAAAAACCACATCTCGGACAAAACGAAGCAACTAAAGGACAAACTAAAAAAATTCTATTGGCTCACGGGCCGACGCTCCAAACTACACATACAGAATAAAATTACCCTCTACAAGACCGTAATAAAACCTGTCTGGACCTACGGAATCCAACTATGGGGAACAGCGCCCTACGGAATCCAACTATGGGGAACAGCAAGTAACTCCAACATTGAAATACTTCAACGCTTCCAATCGAAAACGCTAAGATCCTTAATTGATGCACCTTGGTATGTTATCAACGAAACAATACATCGCGACTTCAAGATACCCACAGTCAAAGAAGAAATAGCAAAATATAGCGACAGATATAGGAAAAGAGTAAACAAACACCGAAACCCCCTAATCACTGGACTACTTGATACGTCAGACCAGATCCGCAGGCTGAAGAGACACTACCCGCTAGATCTAAACAATAGATTCAATCAGTTATTTAAATTAAGTAATATTTACTTATTTATAATATTTACTTACAAATTATAGTTATCTATAATAAGTATTAACTTATAAATAATTAGCCATGTTAGTGCGCCACGCCAGAAAAATTACTGAAAATTCTCAACGCGAGAATTGATTGTAATTTTAATAAATATTAAAAAAAAAAAAATTTGATGGCAGTTCCAACCGGATCGGACAGATGGCAGCATCGATCATGGTAAGGAGCGCACTAGTGTGCGACAAGGATAGACATACGGCTTTTTCTAATTCATCGAATTTTCGATTGTTGCTCCATTTCTGGGACAAAATCCCGCATTTCTGAATCGAACAATATAGAGGGGATCCTTGAGAACATTCTTATGTCGATTTTGACTGGAATTTTTGCCTAATTGTTCAATTCTTAATGATTATCTGCGGCATCGCCTCGTTGTCCAGGTGCCATGTCGCGAATTTTCACATAATTTTCGCCACATGTAATTAATTTATGAACAATTCCTTAGAGAGCGAATTAATATCGCAAAGAATTTTCACACATGAAAAATCGCGGAGTCCTATCGCGCTAGCCGCGATATTTGGTACAATAATTGTCCATAACTAATTAATTAAAGGGAAATTGCTACGAAGATGACTAGAACAGAAAAGAATTTCTAAATTTGAGATTAATTTTACATTAAATATATTAACTTATAACATTTAAAGCAATAGTTAGCAACATTTAAAATATTAATTGAAAAAACATTTGGAACATTAATTTATAACGTTTAAAAAAACCACATTTATGACATCAACAAACCGTTTCTGTTTGATCGACTGTTGGCTCCTTTCCAAGGGTATACCAACGGGTATGTAAGGAATCCATAACCCGCGCGCGAGGTTATTTGTATTTCAACCATCGTACCGTGAAGATCGGAGAATTGAAATTTTACGAATTAAATTATGAACTTATAACATTCGCGCTATTAAACTGTAACATTTAAACTATTAATTAACAACATTTAAGCCATTAATTTATAACAATTAAACCCTTAATTAGCAACATTTAAATCATTAAATAATAACAATTGAACCATTAGTTTATAACATTTAAACCATTAATTTGTAACATTTAATCTATTAATAAACAACATTTAAACTATTAATTTATAACAATTGAACCATTAATTAATAATATGTAAACCATTAATTTATAACAATTAAACCATTAATTTGTAACATTTTCATATTCTAATAACGAAAATTCACAGTATATATTCTAATAGCGAACACTATAATTCTTGCAAACGATTGCACTGCATTCACGGTATTCGTAAGCATTTGTTCTCTATCGAGAAATATCTCACAATTTTCAATTAAATAATCTTTCATACTTATTCCAATTTCTTAATAATAATTTTTAAGTGTAAAAAAATAGCAGTATTTTCTAAATAAACGTTCGATAGGAAAAGAAGAAAATTGTCGAAACGACGTTTCCTTTCTTTTCCA
>NT_176641.1:421832-422769 GCF_000188095.3 Bombus impatiens
TGTCTCCCCCCCCCCCCCCCCCCCGCCCTTAAACAGCTTCATTTTCAAGGAATATTTGTGACCGCGCGCAATGTGGTTTGTAGAGTCAGTGTTTGCTACGCAATTGTTTCTTTTCAATACTTTAAAATCACGATAGTTTTAATTAAATTCGATCGAATAATCGCATGCGAAAGTAATAAAATTTTAGCAAAGAAATTCGTACGCGATATTAGAGTACTTGTTCGCGGATTATAATTTTGGCAGTCGCGGAAAAGTGTTCATATTTTATATATTTTTTGAGCATTCGTTTTCGGTATTAGAGTCAGTGCATCTCTCAAGAGGACAAGAAAAAACCTCTCCAGGAGCTGAAGGATGTAAGTAGTTTGATGTATCGTATTTCAATTTGTTCACTTCTTTGTATTTTGTTTGAATTATTGTTAATTAGAAAATAAATATGATCGAAGTGTTAAAGTGTTAATATTCAATTACAATAAAATTATCTCTAATATGCATCGAAAATCACTGAATTCCCAATTCCTTCATTTCAAACTTTTATATCAGTCTCATTTTGCTACATACTTATTGCGGTTTATTGGAATTTCAAACTTTATCGTTACTAAAGTTGCAAATTAAATAATCTTGCATTTTTCATTATCTCCACACTTCAAATAATCAGCTTGATAATAAACTACATATATTAATATCTCCGAGTATTACTGTTTAAAAATTATATCAAGCTAAAAATTGCTTCAATAGAGTCCAGTCTACATCATCCAAAACTGTTTTGGTGATCTAGATAGGGCGAATACCCCCCGCAGGGGCACCGTATGACACCGTGAGATCCGTGCGTTCTAGTCTTAATCGTAAAATAAATACCTACATTAAGTGCATTGTGAACCCATTGTACAACAATACTTATCTATCTTGGAACGAAAAATAAAAATCTCGTCTCTCGTGA
>NT_176642.1:0-2194 GCF_000188095.3 Bombus impatiens
TGGTATAACGTTATAACGTAATAAGTTGTATGGTATGACGTTATAACACATTAAGTTATATGTTGCAACGTTATAACGTAATACGTTATATGGTATGTCATTATAACGTAATACGTTATAACGTTATTCCATATGACGTTACACCATATAACGTAATACGTTACAACATCATACCATATAACGTAATACGTTGTAACGTTATACCATGTAACGTAATAACAAGAAATTCTTTTTTCGGCATTTGGAGATCCAAACTGGACTGGTGCGTACTTCTTAGCCTGGCATCGTTTTCCAAAGATTAATCAACTGATTAATTTTTGGAAAAGAATGCCAATTACCAGGTGTCACCACGAGGTGGTGACTACGCACGAGACCCGCCCATGGGTTATGTAACACTACACATCGATCTCGACATTCAGCCTGTTGGCAGAATGTCTAGTTTTGACTCTACTTAACCATGGGCCTGCGTATGGAAATGGTTGTTTCGTAGCCTAACTGCGAAACACATGTCTCCAAGGCAGTGCTTACATGAATCTTTACAAACGTAGAACAATGCCTACGTAACGCAACATCCATCTGCCACACAACGATTACATCGATCAGTACAAATATCGTACAATAATTCGCATCCCTACTGGCATCATTCGGTATCAAACACACATTTATCTAACTTGGAATGAAAAGAAGAAAATGAAGCTACTGACACTGCATATCCCATTTCGTGTCTCGCTGAAGGGACATACGAGTCGCTGTATTAAACTAGTTAACGTCCTATTTTTGCGACACTGTAAGATATCGAAGATACTGAAAAGTTATAAACTCTAACGTGATCTCAATAAGTTCCCTTAAAAATGGGAAAACAAAAAAATGCCCGATGAATCTGATGATAAAGGAAAAAATCGCGGCGCGCCCGAAACGAACGAGCTGGCGATCTCTCGAAAGAACTAACAAACCTACACGACGTACCCCCGTACACCAGATAACCCCGCGGTTCAGCGGAAAGCCATCTCCCGAATGAACTAAGAAACTTACACGACGTACCCCCGTACACGAGATAACCCCGAGGTTCAGCGGAAAGCCCAAGAATTGACCGTAACTCGCTTCCTGTTTCGCCGTTCGAAACTCACACGTGTCGCGGTCGATGGCGCCGACCGATGATGCTAGTGATCCACGGGTAATTCAGCCGTGGATCCAGCACATAGGCCAGCAACTTAACACACTCCAACTGAACATGTGGAACCTGGGGATGGACCGCTGAACAGGATTACGCAGGCAAGAGGCCTCAACTGAACAGTGGGGTCCACTCACACCGAGGGACCGCTGAACTGGATTACGAAGGCATTGACTTCCACTGAACAGTTGTGTCCACTCCCGCGGGCCCGAACAGAATTACGGAGGACGTGAAATTGCAGGTCCCTGACCGAGTACCAAAGTACCAATCGGACAGGCCGGCCCCAACAGATTCGCTAGCATCACCGGCGCGACGACAACTCCCGCGATCCGATGCGAACGTAGAGCAGTCGTCGAGCAGTCACCAAGACAGAGGTTTTCTTGGGGCGACTTACGATTCCAAAGAGTTTTCCAGTGCACGTTGACCCGCACGTACGTGGAATACGCGCGAGCGAGTACGTCACGCTACGGTTGGAAAGAACTGAGTGATCGCGAACCGATAAATCGCGAGTACAACAAGTACTGTGTGGTAAGCGAATGAAGGGAGACGAGATTTTTCTTTTTTTCGTTCTAAGGTGGATAAATGTCATTGTACGGAATGAGCTCACAATGCACTTGACATAGGTATCTACCTTACAATTAATTAAGACTAAAACGTACGCATTCCACGGAGTTCCACGATGTCCCACGGTGAACCACGATGTCCCACGGCGTCCCACGGTGAACCACGATGTCCCACGGCGTCCCACGATGTCCAACGCTGTCCAACGTTGTCCAACGTTGTCTAACGACGTCCAACGACGTCCAACGATGTCCAACGACGTCCAACGGTGAACAACGATGTCCAACGACGTCCAACGACGTCCAACGATGTCCAACGATGTCCAACGGTGTCCAACGATGTCCAACGACGTCCAACGGTGTCCAACGATGTCCAACGACGTCCAACGATGTCCAACGCTGTCCAACGATGTCCCACGTTGCAGTCCAGTCTAGATCATCCAAAATTCTGTTGGAGGCTTTT
>NT_176642.1:2230-3735 GCF_000188095.3 Bombus impatiens
GCCCCCGCGGGGGAGTGTTAGTCCAGTCTAGATCATCCAAAATTCTTTTGGCGGCTTTTGGAGACCCAAACTGGACTGGTACGTAGTTCTTAGCTTGGCATCGTTTACCAAAGATTAATCAACTGATTAATTTTTGGAAAAGGATGCCAATTACCAGGTCTCACCACGAGGTGGTGACTACGCACGAGACCCGCCCATGGGTTATGTAACACTACACATCGATCTCGACATTCAGCCTGTTGTCAGAATGTCGAGTTTTGACTCTACTTAACCATGGGCCTGCGTATGGAAATGGTTGTTTCGTAGCCTAACTGCGAAACACATGTCTCCAACGCTGCGCTTACATGAATCTTTACAAACGTAGAACAATGCCTACGTAACGCAACATCCATATCCCACACAACGATTACATCGATCAGTACAAATATCGTACAATAATTCGCATCCCTACTGGCATCATTCGGTATCAAACACACATTTATCTAACTTGGAATGAAAAGAAGAAAATGTAGCTACTGACACTGCATATACCATTTCGTGTCTCGCAGAAGGGACATACGAGTCGCTGTACTAAAATAGTTAACGTTCTATTTTTGCTGTAAGATATCGAAGATACTGAAAAGTTATAAACTCTAACGTGATCTCAATAAGTTTAGCTTAAAAATGGGAATACAAGAAAATGACCGATGAATCTGATGATAAAGGAAAAAATCGCGGCGCGCCCGAAACGAACGAGATCGCGATCTCTCGAATGAACTAACAAACTTACACGACGTACCCGCGTACACGAGATAATCCCGAGGTTCAGCGGAAAGCCCAAGAATTGACCGTAACTCGATTCCTGTTTCGCCGTTCGAAACTCACACGAGTCGCGGTCGATGGCGTCGACCGATGATGCTAGTGATCCACGGGTAATTCAGCCGTGGATCCAGCACATAGGCCAGCAACTTACCACACTACGGTATCCCACGGTGTCCCTCGATGTCGCACGATGTCCCACGGTGTCCAACGGTGTCCATCGTTGTCCAACGATGTCCATCGTTGTCCAACGATGTCCATCGTTGTCCAACGATGTCCAACGGTGTCCATCGCTGCCCAACGATGTCCAACGATGTCCAACGATGTCCGACGATGTCCAACGGTGTCCAAAGGTGTCCAACGGTGTCTAACCATGTCCAACGACGTCCAACGGTGTCCAACGATGTCCGACGTTGCAGTCCAGACTAGATCATCCAAATTTCTGTTGGAGGCTTTTGGAGACCCAAACTGGACCGACGGTATCCCACGGTGTCCCACGGTGTCCAACGATGTCCAACGATGTCCCACGTTGCAGCCCAGTCTAGATCATCCAAAACTCTGTTGGAGGCTTTTGGAGATCCAAACTGGACCGACGGTATCCGACGGTGTCCCACGGTGCAGTCCAGTCTAGATCATCCAGAATTCTGTTGGAGGCTTTTGGAGACCCAAACTGGACCGACGGTATCCCACGGTGTCCCACGGTGTCC
>NT_176643.1:0-52546 GCF_000188095.3 Bombus impatiens
CAAAATGATCATAAAACCAATCTGGACGTACGGAATACCACTATGGGAAACGGCAGCAATGAGCCACATAACCAAAATAGAGACAATGCGAGCAAAAATTCTTAGAACAATAGTAAACGCCCCATGGTATGTTAGAAACGAGGACATTCGGAAAGACCTGGGAATACCAACGGTCAAGGAGGAGATTAGCAGTAGCAGATGTGTAAGAAGGTACAGAGAAAGAATAGCAACGCACTCGAACCGGCTGGCAGCGGAAACGATCAACACATCAAGCATAGAAAGAAGACTGAAAAGGAAACACCCAACAGATCTCACAAAGGACATAACCTAACAAACACGAAGATGGTACCCCGCTGCGGGTAGCCACCTACATGATAATCAGACAACCAAAAGATTCTACCAAATGTCCAAATCGGACAAATTGTGGATGTAAACAACTAAATATAAAAAAAAAAAAAAAGTTTGCCCAGAATTCTTCTTTCAGAGCCTAATTTCAAATGTTCAACTCTTCTTTCTACTTTTTACACTCAGAATTACTTGACATTATAAACATTCATGTATCCACATTCCAATTCCCATATTCTTTAATTCAATTCTCCTTTCTTTCCTTTTTATTGATATCTTGCTTTTTCCCTTACTACTGCTATTTGATCCATTTTTTATCTGTTGAACCAAAATAAATAAATATTTTGAGAAGTTTCGTAAAACATCAATACATAGTACACTTAAATATGCTCTTTTTATTATTTTCTTTCATATTATGTTTTTCTCTTATTTCTTTTTGTATTTTTAACTATTGATATATTATCCATTTTCTGCCTTTATAAGTTTTAGCCATAGATCTACCTCTAGAAACAGAAGTCAACAACTTCGGAAAATCTCGTAAAACACCAATAGTTCGCTCAAAAATATCCCCTTTTACTTAAATAATCAAATATACTCCATTCTATCGAAACATCACAGAATCTTTACACTCTTTCAAATTCAACATACCAGACGTAACTTATACCATAAAAGAACACCTAAAAACTCAGCCTACAACATTACAAATTCCTCGACACAACAACCAAACACAAGAAAAGGAACTCGTTTTTATCTCCTCGTCCGTAAAAAGTACTCGGCCCCGAAAAAATGGACGTAAAGGAGAAAAAATTGAGGCAAAAGGTAAAAAAGAATGCAGCTCGCAATTAAGTGTCCTCGGTACGGCCTGCAATCAAAGAGGCTGGCTTCGCGGAATTGTAACTGCACCGCATGCCAGCTGCTGCATTAGCTACATGCAGCTCGAAGCGGCTCGGCATTTGTAGTGGGGTTGCTGCAATGCGCAACGGCCACGCCAGGACCACACCGTTTTACTCAGCGTGTTTAGGAATTTCATTAAACGTTTCATATGACGAATTAGCCTCTTGAGATGAGGAGAATGGGAGAAAGGACGAGGGGTAGGTTGATAATTAAGACAGTTTTATAGCGAGTGTTCGAAATGAGGGAAAAGGTTTCTTACGATGCTATATCTCGACGAGTGAAAAAAGTAAATTTGAAGAAAAAAGGCCGAGGATGGAGAAGTCTGTGTTGTCCAAATTTTCATTCAGGATATTTTCTAGAAAAATGTGGACTTTTAAGATATAACTTTCTTGCCTCTTAGTTTGAATTATTGAAAATAAAAATGTGATAGGAAAACTTTTGTAGATATATATATTATAGTTTATACAATGAGGTGTGTAGTTGTATAAATAATCGGACATTTCATGAAAATCGATATCTGGTCGTCGTGTACAATTCTAGGTAATAGTAGGGCAGAGGTTTCTTACGGTACAAGTGATAACGAGTAAAACGAGTGTATTTCCAGAAAAAATATTAATGTGTATTGTGTACAAATATGAAGAAGAATTCTAATAACGGATATTTTTTAATAGATAGTTTTCTTTATGACTGGGTTGAATTGTTGAAAATAATTTGATTAAATTTTAAAAATGCATTTTGTTTTTTTTTTTAGAAAAATATGAGCAAATTTTCAGCAATTTGTGTGTATTATGTAATAATTGGACGTGTAATAACAGAAAAGAGACTATATAATCCACCATTTCCAAGATATATTTTGAGCGAATCTGCAAAACGGAATACAACATGATATGAAGATATTCTGTTTGTAACCTTAAGATTATATTACACGTTTAATGGAGTGTAGTGGAGCATAGGAATTCTAGAACATTATCAAATGATATTAATTTATAACGAACAATAGATAGGCACACGAACATTCTGTTTTAATAAGACCAAAATTATTACGTTTATGGTTTTCGTATGATTGAATCATCCGATTCATTTTTTTAAACTTGATGCAGAGAAACGAGTTTTGTCGAACGAATATGTTACTATTCCATTAGATTATTCAGGGTCCTGTTGAATAATATATACAAATGAGTATAAGGTGATTCCTTATAAGAAAAAAGGAAAAGTTAAAAAGGAAAAAGATATGTAATAAAATTTTTTCATTCCAGGAATGTTTCAGTTCACTTGATAAATTTTTAATCTCCATTTTTTTGGATACATATCCTATACAAAAATTTTGTTCCCCATTTTCTTCTTATTTTTTCATAACGAATCAACTCACGTCTGCTTGTACATATTATTTGTCTGAATTCGGCATAGAGAATTACATACTTGCGACAAATAAAAATCGTCGCCCGCTCGCGGTAGATATATGTATACACATTTGTATACATTATTTTTTTTTATTTATTGAACTTTACAATCAATTCTCGCAATGAGAATTTTCAGTAATTTTTTCTGCCGTATACGTACACATATGGCATATATATTATATACAATTGTCGCACATCTGACAGTGATCGTTACTTTGTAATATGCATGTAAATATATAGGATTCGGTCGAATAACATGTAAAAGCGGACATGTGACTCCTTGTGGAAAAATAACAAATCATTCGAAAAAATATCATTCTATATATAAAATAAGAAACTAAGTAGGGAAGTGATATATAAATGTACATAAGGAGGAATTAATGTAAGGAATGATATACATATATGTATGTACAGTGCACACATAAAAGTTCACTTTCTAGAATTTTCACTCACAAGAATTATAATAAATTTTTAAGATAGTTTTACTGTTCGAATCGAATATGAGTAGGTTTTGATCATTCAATTAGATATCCGAAATATGTTAATACAATGCAATATTATTCCTACAGTTTTACGAACATATAAAGTTTCTAACAATTCCAAAATCAATAAACGTTTCGCCTACTGTAAATACAAAATTAAGAAATGCGCGAGAAAACGATAATAAAATAAGATAATACAAGATTTACATTTATTTCAGAAAAAGAGATTTAATGAGTCTAGAAATCTTAACCAACAGTAACGGTTAAATCGTGACTGTGTCTGCGATGACGATCAGTTAAACAAATCTTTGGGGAAAAACGTCCAAAAATTAAGTCGTGACTAATCGTGTGAAATCAACATGGAAGACAACAAAGTTCACGTTCGTGTGAGACAGAAAGAGATGAGTGGACTGTCTCTGTCTCTGTGGGAGACATTCGTAGTACGTTACGCACATGGAGAACGAGGATCTTGTTTCCCATGTTGGTTTTTGTTCCCCGACTCAATCTTGAGGTGATTTTCTCTAGGCTTCGGTATATGAGTGTCGAGACCTGTTTATATGATCGCGTGCGCGATCGTGCGGCCAACGGGAAAAAGCGGCGGTCTTCGACTGGCACGCGACGAGAAAGTCTATCTTATTATAACATTTTTCGATTAGACTATTCCTAAAGTTTTTTTGCTTGTTTTCTTTCTTCTGAGGAATCCCGATCCTTCTGACATAGTCTTTTAAAGCAATATCCGTATTTAAACCAAAACTTACTGTCCAGTAATCATAAACGTTGAAATGCTGCAATAACTTCCATCTAATAGTATTTGCAATTCTATATGCCCCTATATTGTTAAAAACACATAAGTTCTCTCTTCACAGCTCACTGGAATTTTATATATGTACGTACCTGTATTCCGAAAAACTGAAATTCGTTCAACCATTCGTTTCACTATATACGATAAAAATCGCAATCGAGTAGATTTCGAAGAAACAATTTTTATTTCGACTGATCTTCATTTAAATATGTTATAACAAAAAGAAGTAATGGACATTTAAAATACAATCGTATATCCAGCTACAATACCGTGATCGCTATACAATGACAATTTATACACTTACTATTTACATACAAGACATTCACATGTTTTTATTTTTTATATTATCTTCGTCCTTTCTTATCATTGATTTAGTCCTCGTTTTATTGCGATAATATTCATCGATCGTTACGGCTATTATTATCAATTATCGTTACAATTATCATTATTATCTTTATATCGTAAACGTAGCACGTTGACGCTTGTACACACGAAATTGAACGACGCGATGCAGGCGAAATTCCGCAATGTGAAAATCGCACGTCACATGATCATGCTTTTTTTTGTGTGACGCGCGTTTGATTGTCTATAGTATGTATTTCGTACGATTACATCTAAATTTCTTTCCTCCTATTATCATTTCAATCGCTTTTTTCACGCAGTATGGGCGAAAGCACGCAATTTTTTAAATATAGAGAAACTGCAAGATTTCAAAATTGCAAATTTTTTAAAGGAAATTATAGAATTCCGATGAGTAACAAAAATTTTATTTAAAATTTGGTGTCAGATAATATTTAAAATAAATATGATTGTTTGAATTAGTAAGAAATTATGAAATGTTGAATTTTGACATCAAAATAAGATTTATTTATTTGTTATGCTTTTCGTATTAAATATCTAGCGTAATAACGTCCAAAATATCAGCGTAATTTATTTCGATAAGAATTTATATGAGAACGAATGATTTTTGTATTGAGAGCTTGCAATTTCTGCAGTTTGAAGTGCGTACTCTTTAATTACGTCACATGTCAAGAAGAATTATCTTCAGTGGTATGTAGTATGAGTATCCATGTAACATAAAAGGGAAAGAAACAGAAGAAAAATGTTCGAAATAATGTATCACAACTCTAAACATTATACATACAGTAAATATTTGCACAACTAAGAATTTAACAATATGTTTAAGAGCATGATATCAAACAATTTTATGGGCCATATAAAAAAATGCAACAATAATTCTTTACTAAACTAACTCCTTCATAACACTATATGACTCAAAAATACCCACATGTATCCTTCCTTTGAGTTTTAATACTCCTTCGTTTGTATAAGTACATCTGCATTAAACAATTTATATATCCTAGTAACAATTCAAAAGTTTCTAAGTTTCAAATTAAAAAACGTATAATCATCGGCGTGCGAAAGAAATATTTCAATTGCAGAAAGTTAAAAGTCCAATTAAAAGTAATCTTTCTTTAGCACAGAAAAAGAAGATAATTGAAAGATTCTACGGAAATAGTTGGCAAGAAATATTTTTATGTTTAAAAATTTATATAATTTCATAATTTAAAATTTATCCAGGCAATCACTTGTGAATTTTTCAACGCCACATATCGTAACAAATTAACACTTATTGGTCTCAACACGAAGTAAATTCATTAAATAGCATAAATTAAATGACATTTTCCTATGATCCCCTTGAACTTTAATTCTGTATAAATTTAGTGGTGATAAAACTTCATTCTTCTCGACCCGTGACTCGTCTCTCCATCATTACAAAACTTTTAGCCACCATCTTGTAACTTTCTTGTCTCGTACAATGTATTTATTGTGACACATTTAAAATACCTATGCTAGAAAATATGTTTCAGATTTCGAGATCTGGTCGACTGCCTCAAGGGAAAAAAAATTAAAACAAAAAGAATTACAGCCTGTCTCTGCATTTCTTTTTCGCGATACCGTACTCACCTTTTGTATATTAGCGAAAAGTCTGTTGTATTCGCGAAGCATTCTATTCTCTTCTCTCTTTTTACGATTTGTCGCACTCTTACCATACGAAGGAACAATTATGAACGATTACCTCGCGACGATTCGAAACATTTTATTTTATTTATCACACACAATTATCGCTTATTATTGCTTGCTCATCGTTCTGAATCATGAAGATTCAGCGTGAACGAGAAAATGGTTGCTATATACATGTATTACTTTGATGATAGCTACGGTGGAAGTTGGTAACTTGCTCTCTTATTTTCAGCTTTGCTTCATCTTTAACACGTTGGTTTCCACGAAAATTTTATATATCTATGTATTTTACCCTGGGAGTTGCGATATATCGAAATATACTACGCCATAACATTTAATTTTTGCAAAATATTATATTGCCCTTGCGCACTTTTTTCTGGCAATGTTATCTATCTAAGTCAGTCACATCTTAGAAAATTCGTTAATCCATGAAGTTTATCTTATTTTAATCATTCTAATAAATTTAGTAACTTGGCAACCAACGTGTAAAAAATAGTTTATTTTAATACCTTTATTTTTTATGAACTACAAAAATTTATCAACATAATTTAGTTAAGGATAATTAGATTTGAAAAATATAAAACAAGAATCTTTGTTCCTATATTTAGGTTCAGTTCTTTAAATGTTTCTTTCCAGCTTTGACGAAGTTTGTATTTATCAATATTTACATATTTAATCACCTTTTGTTTGAAATTCTGATTTCCCACTTTTGTAAATTTATAATAACTATTAATGCTAAAACTATCGATCTGCAATATGAATCGAAATATATAACAAACAGATGATATAGTATATAATAATATTTCCATTTCAATAAAAAACGGCGCTAATTGTGTCAAAATTACTTGTCTACTTTCAGTAATTGAAAAAATAAAAAAATCTAAAACTTATTTCGACGGATTTTTTAATTTGTGCGTTAAATAAATAAATCTCTATTATTTGATATCTCACATATTTGGAATTCAACCCACGAAATGGGGTATTGGAAAGACCCTACAAAATACTAAAATACATTTTCTAGTAGAATTTTGTTTGTCTTTTTCCTCTTCCAAAGTACAAATTTATGAGAAAATACAAAAAGATAAGGAAATGTCATACTATTCGTTTATTAAATTCCACAGAAGTATGCCGAGTAAAATCTGTGTTTTAATCTTGTGTCCATTTAAAAAAGCACGAGAAAAAATAAAAAAGTTTCATTCAGCTCATTCATTAAATTTTATAGTTCAATGCCCAATAAAAGCTCTTTGCTAAAGAACACTTAGAAGAGTACAAGAAAAAAAAGAAAAAAATTCATAAAACTTGCTCATCAAACAGTTTCCCAGTTGTCAAACGAAATCCATATTTGGTATCTGTACGTTTATAAAGATATAAAAGAAAACAGGAAAATTCTATGAAGCTCATTGAGCCAATTTTACATTCAGAGAAACGAAAGAAATAGAAAAATTCCATAAAATTGGTCCACTCAATTTTACAGTTAAAAAATTCTCTATTTGTTAAATCACATTTCGAGAAGCACGAGAAAAAATAAAAGAATTTTATAAAATTCGTTCGTTCTATCTCATGATAAATAATTCAACAAAATCTCTACGGTCTCCTTTTCATTTTTCAAATAAATTCAGACACGAAATAAAGAATACTCTATTCTGTTGAGGTTCCAAAGATTAATCAATCACCAAATTACTTTCCTTCCACCGCAACCGCGATTCTACCAACGTAATCACATTCCCATCAACACTCGCATTGTTACACCTACGTAGAAACCGGAAAGAGAAAACTTGAATTCGACGAACGCAGATGTACGTACGGCGAAATTAATCCACGCCTTCGTCAATTTACTCTATCAAGATATTACTTCACGCTTTACGCAATCTGCCGGTCGGGCTTCTGAAGAATTAAAGCGTACTTGTTTCTTTTTTTCTCAGCTCTTCAGCAATTGAATTTCGCCCGCACCAGTCCTCGTCGCCTAGATCCGACTGATGATTCTAATTAACACTTAGAATTATCTGTATTGGGGGCTTGTTGCGCTTATCGATCCGTTTAATCTTTCCTATCTTATGACCGTAAAAGAAAATTATGTCCAATTCATGTAACTTGATGATTTCTTTCTTTCTGATTTTTTAGAAATATTCGTGGACCGATCGAGTTCTGATTAATTTAATCCTCCCATTCCTAACGATGCCTATAGTCGCCGTTTATGCAAGGATCAATGAATACGAATGTCAACTGTAGTCGATATTGCGTCTATATAATGAACCGTGAAGAGCTGGAAAAATGATTAATTCAGCTACGATTCTTGAACTTTCTATGTTTCAATTTCGCTTTTATTTCGATCGAAAAAAAGACTTTTAATGTTTTGAAACTATTTTTACCATAAAATTGAAACGAGAAATCACACATATTAATAAAAATTCGTACTTAGTTTCCTCAAACTTAAGAAATTTTCTAGCCACGCAAAAAAAGTCAAAATTTATTCGAATAGCGAATAGCAAATAAAGATAAACAAAGTAATCATTACTCGCGAATCATGAATAATTGTATTCATTCACAGAATTTATTCGTCTTCACCAGTACTACGATTTATTTGTATCCGTGGAGCGAATAAAGATAACTCGCTGAACATAATTACTAAATTTGTAATCAATCTTTAGCAAACCAATGCATAGCAGAACAAAAGCGTGTAAACATAAATATTTGCGCTATTTACAGATAAATATGCGGATAATAAATAACAATTAGCGAGCTTTAATAGCAAATAGCGAGGAATAAGATATTCGCGAATAAAAGTTTCGAATCATTTAATTAATTAATTAATTATTAATTTATTATTTACTCGAATAATTATCTAGATAAAGGTTTATTCGAACAATGTCTCGTTCTGTGTCTTATTTGTATATGTGACACTGTGACACTTTCGGTCAATAAGCATGCTTATCTTTATAATTGTATTAAGTCTATCAGAAATAACCAGCCAGACTCGCATTCCTTCTTTTAATCATTACCTAATCATCTTTTCAACTTTGTACTTATACTAATGTCGCCTGTAATAATCAGCATAAAGGTAATGACTTATTCTGTACTAATCAAACGACATCTGTACTTGTATTTTGATTTTGTATTTAAGTACTAAAAATATGGTTCTTTCAGGTTAGGTTGGAGGAAATAAATTATTGGTGCATCTATTAATTTCTTTAAAGTTTGAGGTTAGTTCTTTGTTTAACTTTTTCATTGCGGAAAGTGTATATTTGTATTTTTTTGTATAGATAACTAGGACTTTTGATTAATTTTGCAATGGTTAAAATTACGTAACTTTTTCGTTACTTTTGTATTTATAAATATAAATAATTTATTAATATTTTAGGAATTATATACATGTTTGAAATACACATGTACTTAATGGCAGATTTTCAAAGTGGTTTTTCTCGAAACTGAAGCCTCATAGACAGAAACTTTATTCTTTATTTTCTTACTTATTTTCTTATGACGAATCATCTTTTTCTCGGTTATGCCTTTAATTACTGGATATCCTGTGTATGTTTGCATGTTATGTGTATTACATGCAGTTTTTCACTTACACATTTGCCATAAATATTATATAAACATCCACAGTCTACTAATGTATTTTAATGTTGTGAACCATAGTTTTCTCTTTGACAATTGAACTTTGTCAACAGTTTTCTCGAATGGAAGATTTTGTGAAAAGTAGTTGCTAAAAATAGTTTATTCACAAAAACATAGTCAATTCTTTGGCATATACGTATTGTAACGAATCTATTTTTGGTCGTTTACGTTGTTTTATTAGATCTTTTTACTAACTCCGAGGATTTTCACAGTTTGTCCAGAAGGGACATTCGGTAAATTGTTATAGCAGTAAGTATATTTATATCACGTACATGTTTCATCAATATGAAGTATGTGTACATTAGGTGCAACTTTACAGTTTTTACTTTTTACTTTACTTTTAAGTTGCAGTAGCAATAGATCGGAGAAGGTAGTTGAAGTATTTCTTATGTAGCCTTTAGTTATGTTAAACGGCGAATTTGGCCTTAAAAATTGTTATGGAATTAAAATTTCGAAATTGAATTAGAAAATTAGAAAATTATCCTTCATCGAGTTCTATATTTCTTTTTGAACAGACTTTCGAGAGAATTTTTTCAAGTCTAAAATAGTCGATATTTTTTTAGATTAAAATGTTAAACTAAAACGACTTAACATATGTAACTTACAAGTATCACATATATATTCTATTCTATACATTCTAAACTTTCTTTGGCCTTAAACAGTTGAAAAAATTAAGGTGAGGGTGAAACGAAATTAAAGTAAATCGAAATTAAATTGAAAAGTTGACAAATTATGTTTTATCGAATATTTTCAACTCTTTTTAAATTCAATAACATTTATTTCGACTAATTTTTCGAGCTTTTTTAATTCAAATGTTAAACTAAAAGGAATTTATAAAAACTTGCAAGTATACATTCGTTGTCCTTTCGATAATAAAAATTGGGAAAATTATCATAGAACTAAAATTTTGAAATAGAATTAAAAATTTTTAAAATAATTTTTTCATAAAATATTTATATATTAGGTACTGAAAACTTTAGATTAATTTTTTCAAACATTTAGTCGTTCTAAACAAATCTTTACTTAATTTAAAAAAAGATATATAATATATCGGAAAAATTATGATATAACAGAAAGTAAATGGAAAATTAAGACTTTACCGTCTAGAGAATATCGGTTATTTCGTTTGAAATTAAGTAAAATTTGAAAGAAATTTTCAAACCTGTAAAACTGAAAACTTCAATTAATGAACAGAGAGATATATGAATAATTAAAAAATATAGATATATTTGTTTTATATACACGAAATTACACTTCAACTGGTTAGTCGTTAATTTCAGACCAAAATAGTTTCGATCCAAATATTCAACAGACACGACTTGCAAATCTTTTCTTTCTTTCCGGTCAATCAGTAATCATATGAAATACTACAGTGTAAATTTTGTCCAATAACTGGTATAAAATGTGCAATATACAATCGTAAAGAGCTCATAAAAGACGACGTCGTATTGCGTCTATTCGTTTATGAGGCCAGTCAGCGAACTTGATTGTTTGATCCGTAAGGGTACCCGTTTTTGTCACCCGTTTCATTAATATGTATTAAACAAGGAATCGCTGTAAGCTTATTATACATACCACGATTTCAGGCAAAATAAATTTCAGGAGAAAGGTTTTAAAAATAAGAGAAATAAATCATATTAAAATTTTAAATAACCAGACGTTTTATTATACTAAATTTATAAATAAAAATTCTTGTATTTTAATTGATGAATAAAATGAATGCTTGCAAGAATTGTTAGAAAGGAGAATGCTAAAAAAAGTTACATTTGTCGTGTGTTTTATTATCATAAATGAAAGTATATAAACCA
Organism: Bombus impatiens; assembly: GCF_000188095.3. Taxonomy (NCBI): domain Eukaryota; kingdom Metazoa; phylum Arthropoda; class Insecta; order Hymenoptera; family Apidae; genus Bombus; species Bombus impatiens. Next base: position 11,375 of record NT_176643.1, read on the forward strand.
CCAAGACTTGAGTAACAAACTATATCAAAATTTTTAATAAAATTTTGTTTATTTCAAATTTATGATTAAAAAAGGAACAATAATAATCAAGTTACCAAAAAATTTATTTCTTTGAGAAATTAGATTCGTCGAGTATTTTATTACTGCGAATTACACAATTTTTTAGCACGTTTTAAAAAGTATAAAAAATTGTATAATATTTTTTTATCCTTTTCGTTTCCTTTATCTCATGAGTCTTTTATGAAAATGGAGATCGATGAATAGGTAATTAATTAAACATTTAAATGATTGTATTGAGGCAATCTCTCTCTTTTTTAAATTTCACTAATAAGGGAGTTAATCATTAATTAATGCATATTTGCGAGGCGTTCTCCAAATCGCTTTATTATTTTATGGAAGTAAGGCCATTTTTATATTCCGTTTCATATTACTTTTAAATATCTGTGTGTCTCATTCAACTGCGATCGTAATTCTTCATAGAAGTAGAATTGATTAAACTCCTGCAATTTTTACGGAATAAAGATTGCTATTAACATTGTCGAATAAAAGAACTGTATTCCGATTATAACAGAAATAATAACAGAATGTTCATTTTATTTATTAATTTAATAATTAATTAAAATTGTTCAAATCCTTATGAACAATTATTTTCTTTTTAGTTAATTTATTTTAATAATGAGCTGTATATCATTAAAATTGTCAACATTTCATTCATTTAAACTTTATATTTTTATCATAAAATATATGACGCGCGTTGACATATATTTGTTACGGATTGAGATTAATTAAAAAGGATTAAATTTAATTATATTACTTGTAATATTAATATTAACTTATTTAGATTAGTTCGTAAAATACATAGTATATTACTTTAATAAAAAGAAGGAAAACAATATTTGACAGTTGAAATATAATCAAGTTTTATTTTTGGCAGGCTAATACAAAAAATGAATATGAAACTATAAAAAGGTTCCAGAACATATTTTTTCAGAACACATTTCTTCTTTTCTTCACTAAAAATGATTTCACGTACATGTGAGATATGTATGCATAGGTATGCAGCAAATTTTTCTTTAATATTAAACCTTGCAGATATTTTAGAAACAAATGGTCATCAAAATTTACAAAAAATGCAACATGAGCATGTAGATTATCAAATTAAAAGTACTTAATAAAAAAAATTGAAACTTCGTTCATAACGCAAATATTTAAATATTATATAATATTAAATTAAAATTAAATATTAAATATTATAATAAATTTCCTGCTTCTTTTTATTAACTTTAATTGTTTCCAAGATTAACAAAACTAACAAGAAGCAAAGTAACAAAGTTTTCTAAATACATCGAAACATTATAAAAAAACGACAACTTATTATAAATTCATACATGAAATAAAATTAAATTATCTCGCAATCTTACAATTGAGAAATAATCATACCTGGAGCATTAACTCCATAACAAAAAATAAACGAAAACGCATCTCAACGTACTAAATTCGCGAATTAATATTAGATACAGAATTTTCTTCCGACACATTGTTCATCGCTGGTTTATTTTACATATGCAATTGTTGACACGTAGCCCATCTTTTTTACAAACTAAACACTAGTCGTTTATATGAGAGAAAAGCTTTTTTCTGGCTATCGATTATCGCGTTACTGAAACGATGTACATATATTTACAAATTATTTACAGCGGACGTTAATACGCGAATTCTATCACAGAGAAACGATGAATCAAAATTAAAAAAAAAAAAAAAAAAAAGGAAGAAACATTAGAAGAGACAAAAGACAAAAAAGTCATACAATATCATAGATAAGATTATCAGACTTTGATTTATTGCTGATCAATCGACGTGACTATTAACGAAGCATAAATTAAACGAAATATTCCACTGACAATGAGTTAATATCAATTAACAACTAAAGGACACGCACATCGACGAATTAAAATATAATGAAATCTTACCTAACCATACTCTAATAAAAAAAGTTATTGCATTGTACAATATCTCTCGACTTCATCTTTATTTTTAAAAGCTCCTTTGATTATGTTAGTACGAGCTTTCGATAATTTCAAATCGACCTTTTTCTATCGATTAAATGGCACACTTTACTATCGATTTAATCGTTCAAGATTCCTTATTCAAACTGTTTTTCGGTACATCGAAATGGCGTAGATGCAGAATTTCGCGTGGGGATTTCAGGGTGCCTTCGCTAATTTACAGTATGAATTATTCAGTCCACAACAGGGAATGGCTTTTTAATTGATTTGTGACTCGTTTTACGTCCTGCGTAAAAGTTGGGCCATTCTTCTCGAAAATTTCGAGAAACGAAAATTTTATTAAGATTCGAATGTTTATGACATAACGATTTGATCTATTTAGATATTGATAAACTCTTATTCTTTTAAAATTAACAGGAAATATTGATCACAGAGAGTTAAATATTAATGTTTTATAATATCAAAATGTTCGAATTGAAATGGTATTATGTTATTGGTGAATTTATTCTGGATAAAGCGTAATTTGTTTGCCTTTTATTAAATATTTAGAGTTTTATTAAACGTTTATAGGATTTCGCTGCTTTGATTTACCAATAGATGGTCATATGTTTATTATTATTACTAATCTTTTAAATCCTATTCATGTTTTATCCTAAACGTCTTGAAACATAAATCGTTAGATTCGCCGAATGGAAATTTTATTATTTTTGAATGTGTGAATATTTTGATAGTTTAATATAATTGTAAAATTGTGCTGTTGCTATTTTTTAGATGACTAGGAGCTAAACAAATATTATTAACCGTACAAGAAAAATAAATAAATACTCCTGACAGAAAAACAAAGACTATAATCACATCATCTAATTAATTATCTACATAATACTTAATATTCAAATAAAATTTGCGACGATAAAAAATATATATTTTTTGTACATAAATATTCGTTATTTGAACTAACATTAAAACGAATTGCATTCATGGTCCGATTATACAGATGCTATTGCAGAAATTTGATTGTTAAGTCCAATATACACATAATTAAACAGGTCAATATTTTTTTCGAATAAGATTAAATAAATAATCGACGGGAAAGTTTAACGAGCTATAATTATTTCTGTATTGCATTTTAATTTTAAAAGCAGCCATTATACTTTCTTCGAAGGAAGACATATTTCAACTATAAAATGAAGAAAAAATAAAAATATCACAAAATCTATAAAAATCTTCGCAACATGTTATAAATTCTCTACATAAAATATCATAACAACAATGAACGATAAAATATACAATAAAATACAGAAAAGAATTAAAAAACAATTTTTCCGATGTTACCAACATTATCTCGATCATCTACTACCAACGATTTTAAAACACGGCGCCTTTCCAAAGCGTAAACAACAAAATAAATAGCTTTTCGACGATGAATAGCACTAATCAAACAATAACGATAACAATAACGACGATCATTTTGGAATTATATATCACATCATAATTTTCTTTTAAGAAAAAGAAAATACGCAATACCGTTGAAACGTCGGGATCATGTCATGCAACGTGTCATGTAATAACATTATCGGTGAGCAATAATACTAATTGCATTAAAAATAACAAAGACTACACTGTTCATTTCTTTTGTCTTTTCTTCGAATATAGGTCAGAAACGACACTAAAGTCGACTATTACTTAACATCGAATCTTGAATCTCATTATCGACCGCCTAACATCAGGCACAGCGAGCTCTCACTATTAAAAACGATTCTATTCACTTTGTCTTCGAATAAATGGTTATAAAACCGCGTAGTCGACTTCATTGGTTATCTAAATATATTACATATTAACTCTCGAGCTGCCAATCAAATCCATTACATTAATAAACATTTACTTACTTCAAAGCTTCGATAATTCATTATTCTTTATAATTTATCTTTCTTGTAACTTCTTCAATCATATTGACAAACGATTTCAAGTGGAACTCGAGTTATCTACGAATCGAACAGCACACTTGGCCACCCAATACGACACAGAGTTTTTTTAAGAATTGAAAAAAAAATTAGGCGAAGGTGTCTTGAGGAGCTTAACGAATCGACAAGACATCTTTTTGAAGAAAATCTTCGTTCTTTCTTTCTTGCATGCCTTTCAAAACATGGTTTCTTGTAAGTTTCTCCAAGATCGTTCCCTGATCTATCGATCGATCGATTCCAGCGTGAAACGCGTGCCTTTCTTTTCGCGAGAATGTCGCTTAAAAGTACAATAGTATCGATAGTATTGGCAATGCGATGTGACCTACGCGATTCCTGCGCGTCTATCTGCCCTCAGTGTGCATCTCTGTGATCGTTTCGCGATGGTATATGATCTTCGTGTCTCTGTGTTCTCTGGCCACGCGTGCTACCGGTTTCTTCAGCCGTCTTGTATAATAATGTCTCCTTTCTGGCGTGATAAATATTTGAATTTAGTTTCTTCCTCTATTATTACTTTTTTAGGAAGTTTTAAGGTTTCGATGTTTCAAACGGTATCTGTGTTATTGTGACTCTTTCGAAGGAACTGACTACTATTTTCTGCATGGCTTCGGCATATTCTCATATACGACAAATTTTGAGGTAAATTAGAAAATAGTGGAACCTAAGATGTGGCTAAAATATAAATATGATAACGTTTCAATAAATAGTTTCATAGGAAACTTTAAGGTTTAAAAATGATAATATATACTGCCAGCCACAAATATCAGTTATAATAATATTAATTACTATATATAGGACACCTATGTCAGTATATCTATTGAAAAGCTCTATCAAATATTATTCTACTTTATATTAGAGGGCACACATAATATGAATAAAATAATAGATCTATAACAAAATATTTAGAAAATAAAAGCAATGAGAAGTATACAATTTGTACTAAATATCAGTTGATGTCTTAATACTTATGGCCGGCGGTGTATACGCACCATTGCTAATTGCTGATTGACCGTGCTTGATTCACGTTTTTGATCATCCATTCCCATAATCCTTGCCAGATTTATTACATACAGATGTCTCTTTTGTGAATAAATCTTTGAATGTTTCTTCAACTGACTGAATAAACATGCGTGCACCGGGCTTAGAGGAAACCTTTGAAAAGTCTTTTATCCATTACCAAGCAATCCAAAATGCACATGATTTAATATACGAGCACTGTGTTGAAACCGTAAGCACGCGAGGTAACCAAATATGTTTAAAAACGCGAGTTACTTGATGAGATTCGTCTTTCGTGAATTGTTGGCAAGATGGCGAAGAATCTCTCAATGCAGGCTACACGTTACGTATATAGTCGACGATTATACGCGTCGTTTTATTTGTTGCATGTGTAGGCGACAATGCGGATGTATAATTAGGTGGGTGTGTACGTATCTATGCGTGTCTTTTTGTTTTCTTCTTTTTGTTTTCCATTACGAATGCAGTTCACAGTATAAACTCGCTCTCCTCTCAGAGGCTGCTACCGTACTCGCTCGATCTTCGTCGGTCGATGTGCTTTATGTACGTCTCCGAGTATATGCTCTTAGTGCGGTCGTCGTACCTGCAAGCAAAAAAAGACAGTGGCACCAATACGTTTTGTTCGCTTCGACGATGTTCATGCGGTTCCAGGTTTGGGATAGTTTGTTTGCAAGTATTATTGTTTAGGATTTTGGGTTGACGGAATCAAGAGGATTTTAGTTGTTCTTTTTGTTTCTTTGTGACAAAGACTAAATTTATATGAATACCACAGGGGAAAATGTTATATTTTTCGCTTTTTATATAGGAGTTGTTAACCAATCTCAATTTTCCTCTTACATAACTTAGTAGATAAATTTTACGTAAAATTGTAGCTAATACTTCATATAACAAAAATCTATGAACTATTAATATTATTAGCCTGTAAATTACTGCATAAATCCTTTTTTATTTGTTGACAGTTTTCCATAATTGTTGTATACAAAACTTTGTAGATTTATCGTTTAATTTTAGACCGTTCAAAACTTTGTAGATTTATCGTTTAATTTTAATTTAATTAATCTTCAGGCCTAAATGACTGTTCTCCTCTTTTTTAATTATATCATACAATAGTACTTCATTTGTTGGAATTTTAGTTAATGCTCGATTAACTGAATTTTTACTGGCTGAATTTAGTTATTTGAATATGAGCCCCTATTATGTGACGGCAAAATATTAGGTAGTCGGCAAAATTAGTGAGCTCCTATTGTATAAATTCCAATTATATAAGTTGTTTGTTTCCCGACAAGTTCAAATAGATGAAGTACTACTGTATTAAAGCACTTCATTCAACCACCAAATAACATAAAAATTAGGAAATTTCCACAAAGAAAATTATATAATACATTTTATCTGTCGTCTTCATATATTATTAACTATATCTAGAAGTTCCATTCTATATTAACTATTCTTTAATTTCATAAGAGAATATTGTATAAATATTTTGAAGAAAAATGATATTCTTTTCTAAAATACATTTTTGAGAGCTGGAACTTTTATGCGCATATAGAAACATTTGCAAAGAAAAGAAAACATGTTATTCTAAAAGGAGGAAAATATTGTAAGTTATTACACATACATACACATACATGCATATATCACATTGCTTTCGCTCTGTAATTTTTGCATCTTCAAAATTATATCGATGCATTATCCGAATTCACTATACTCAATTATCACATTCATATGTGAAACGAATTCAATTATTATTATGATCTATCATTATTGTCAACTAGGTATATAAATTGATAATGCTAATTGCATTATGTATTTATACTTTCATTACAATATTATGAAACTATTCCTATAATGTACATAAGATATGAATATTAAATATATGTAATATACAAATATAATATATGTATAATTATAGATGTTATAGTTATGTTTGTTATTTAAATCTGGCTGTGTGATTTCATTTACAAATTTGAATAGCATACAAATTATGCACATGTCATACAAAAAGATAAAACAAACGTATATGAATCCTGTAAAACATGATATGGACACTGGTGTACTTGGATCACGTTACTTGGACTTAATTGAATTATCTTCGTCACTTCTTGTAATTGACTTGCAAACACAAAAAGTAGAAATTTTGATTGATTATATCTGATATGCATGTACTTCCACTATATTTTGATATTTTTCTTTAATATTATGATTTAATAATAAAATTATCAATTTCATTCAAATTGTATCAGAATCAATTAACGTAATTATGCAAATAGTGGAAATGTTCTGTGAAATGTCTCTTTAAATGCAAAGAACTGTTTAATAACTACTAATCAATATTTCAATTAAGTTAAATTTCTTCTTTCATAAATTAATCGCATCACAGCATTAATGCTTTAAATTAGTATAAATTATGAAAATTATCATTTGTTGTCTTTTTATATATACGAATATGTTTCATTACATTAACTTGATTCTATCTAACTTAATTTGTCCTGATTATACGTATATTTATGTAGTAACATTGAGTGATAGAATGATACGTTTGATAATATTCGACTCGTCTTATTTGTTCTTTATTTACATTACCGATCGTTATGTCTTTAATTACTAACTCTAAATTAAATTTAATCAAATATATTTAGAGATTGTATTAACTTCTAATCGATTCATTTATATAACATCTAGTACTTTTATAATTATTACCTCTTTATATCATAACCTTAAAAGAAGATACAATTTAGTTAGAAGGAAGATTTTACAATTCTAACAATGTTGGACTCAAACGCGATCTACTTCCGTCAATGCAAATTGCTGATATGTGTTCGCGTTATGCGCAGCTCCCGAATAATTCATTTTATACTGCAGTTGCTTTACAGTCGAATTTTCAATGGTCGTTAGAACCTAATGAAGTATTAGCCGTAAATATTTTATCATTAATATCGTTTCATTAATTTTACACCGAAGCACCTGTTTTAATTCGGTTATCTTAACAGTATTTAATATTATTCAATAATGTCAATTTGTAAATAATAATCTATCTTTTTGATTATGATTCCATTAACACTTATTTAAATCAGAATTGGCTATTCAATGCTGTAGTATCGCGACTGATGCAAAATGCTAAATCATTATATAACTGTTTCAGTTTCAAACATATTTTTAAGAAGATATTTTTAAGGTTGCCAGTATTAAAAATGGTTCGACGTAAGAAATTACACGTGTTAAACAAATTTAGCATTAGCACTGCGTAGAAACTTCTAAATATTACTTTTATGGAAATAAAAATCGAACGAATACATTAAATTTTATTTATATAAAACTAAATCTAATTTAGTTAGAAGTTTAAACTTTCAAATACATTAAGTACACGAAGTATATCTATCTGCATAACATTTAACAAAACCAGTTCATTCAAGAAAGCAGAATTGGTATTAAATGAAATTAATGATAAGGAACCGGCCAAGAAAAACCATTTCTATACAAGTATTCTTTTCTTTCAGTACTTGTTTTAAACTGTAGATCGAAATTGTTTTAAACAATCTAATTACTAGACCGCGGATATTTATGTAAATTCGTATTTTCATGAATACAGTTAAAAGCAATGTTAACTATAGAAAAATTTGTTTCATCCATCAAATATTATAACAAATTATGTAAATGTTATACAGTTCTCTATCTTTAAATCCTCCGTAAATGTATAAACATCCGCTATTAATTATAGTCTATTAATTATTAATAGTGTGTTTGGAACAAATATAATTTAAAATAAGAATAGATAAAAATGCTTCATCGAGAGTAAGGATAGAACAGAAAAATAAAATTCGAAGAATACACAGAAATGCAACGCTGAAATCGTGCGTTCGTTTCAAGGTTATTAAAATATCAAGCAAAAATTTCGTAATCGAGCCTTTAATGCTCGAAAAAGCTCGAGGCTGTCCTCGTTTCTCTTTTCCTTTTCTTGTTTCGAGAAAATTCACTTTAGGAGAGGGTTAGAGAGATGCGCTAGATAGGAAAAAGTACGCGTTCCTTGAGTTACGCTCACATTCGTGTGAAAAAGTCGAGCATCCGGTTCTCAACTCGTCCTACTTTCACCGCACGAAATTAAAAGTAATGTCCTTCTCTTTCTTCCCTGGCCGCATCTAATCACCCCATTTTATGGCGGCCCTTTGCGCCAGGGACTTGAACGGCGTTGAAGATTTCTGTAGTGATTTCCAAGCTCTAAATAATCCGGATGAATAGTTAAAAAAGGGTGAGACATCGACGAGACTGCTCTTCTTAGAAACGGGGTAGCCCGTCTATATTAAAGAAACTTTCTGTTTGAAGACAGCACTTTTAGTCAATATTCCTTTCGTTTTACTATTTTAGATTATATATTATAATTTGGAAATATTTTTAGTTTATGCAACTTGATCTTATTTCATAATTATATGAATTGCAAAGATGTACCGAGTAGAATTTTGGCCGAATAACCGACTAACCGACTAACCGAATGATCAGCTTTCAAGAAGCTGGCTTATCGGCCGACTACTTGTCTTTACCGATTATTTTCAAATAACACTACAAAACTCGTCAATGTCAACTCTATGTTTTTTTTAGTGTTACGCGCCCAAAGAAAAAATTTTCGAATATTTTTTGCTATGGTTATTTTATTATGGCTTGTTTCTTCGTTTTAAAAAGTACTTATTACGATAAAATGAAGAAATAATGACCAAAGTACCTAATTAATTGGTACTTATTTAATTTATTTCAATAAATACTCATTATTATTTTTAATCTTTTATGTAATAATTATGCTACACATAAATATGTGCCTATAAGTAAGTATACTACGTATTAAAAAATATAAAAATTATGTTAATGCCAGTAAAGACAGAATATTGTATTTTTCTTTCTATGACTTATCGAGTTATCAATAAATATAGTAAATTATTACTACAAGAAATATACTAAAAACTTAGGGCCGATTAATCGGCCTTTTTTGCCAGCTAGTCGTCGACCATAAAAGTAATCTGACAGTCGGCTTAACCGATACTAGTATATCCCGAATAAATAGAGAAAATTACATTTTTATGTGATTTAAAAAGTGTAGAGTCGTTATAAAGTGGTTATAAAAAAGTACTTGCGCACGCCTTTGCTTTTTAATGAAGCATTTCTTTAGCAGATCCTACATTTCATTTTCACAATATCAATTTTTTGTAGTTATATAAAAGTACTACTAAATAATATAGAATTTAATATAGCTGGAGCTAATTAATTAATATAAAAATGATATGTAAATATATATGTATAATGGTTTACAAATACTTTTTGTAGTCTCTGTAGATACATATATACTTACACATATGTGTACTGCACAAAAGCATATAAACATATGATGCCACGTCGAAGTTTGTAATTATCAAATTTTGGAGAATCAGTTTATTATTCGGCAATCTCCTTGTTCCCAGATTCTTCCATTTCTGAAATATAAAACTAATAGAAAGAGTTTCGAACTTAATACAAGTAATAATGTTTATAAACAGTAAGGATATGTAGTGGTATATATACTAAAAAGTTAAAATACATTAGTACCAATATCTTTTCAGAAGATAATTTAAGCTTATGGTTTATTAACTCTATTGTGATATTTATGAGTGATGGTATATCAACATCAGTAATCAAACGCGTCAAAATGTTGAATTCCGAAGATTTTATGTTTGTTTTTCTTTTTGGGATTAATAAAAAGTAGATGCTTTTGGAAAAACGAATGCTAACTTTTATTGAGATAAAAATATAATTATATATGAGTAAGTACATAATATATTATATATATATATATTATAATTATATACATGTGGGTGATTTTACAGAAATGGAGATTTTCTGTGACTCTCACATATGAAAGCTTTTAAAAGTGTTAAAACGCATTATATTTGCATGACAGAGAAAGATAACAACTGTAAATTCATAGGCGAACTATGAAGAATTATCAAATTAATTTATTTATATTAAAAAATTACCTTTTATGCGTGAAGTTCTCAGTTTCCTGCCATGTTTACATGGAAGTTCTATGCCTACAAAATTTACTCTACAATCTATCTCCAGAGCATGAATATCAAATGATTTATTAGTCTTTCCTTTTTATATATATTTTACAATAGTCGTATTTATCATTCACATGTATCTTTTACTTTAATTGACTTCATTTTATTGGAAAAAACATCTACAATCTTTTATGTCCCAGTTTCCTCTCTGTGAAATTTTTTTTAAAAGAAACGGTATCTGTGGTATTAAGAAAGAAATCACGTGAAATAAGTCAAAACTAATCAAGCGAATTAGTGTTCCTCTTTCGCTTCACAAGTGGCCATTTTTGATTACTTAATATTGTAAAATCGTTGACAATCACCTGTTGCAGTTAGCTTTTTAGTCCCCTGGTTCGTATTATATTCTAAGATTGCTATTTTTACTAAATTTTATTTAACGTAGCATAAATATAATATTGGCATTCAACTTCCTTTTTAATGAATGAAATAGTAAACCGCGCGAGAATTTTTAATATTTAACCTCAAAATTCTCAGTTCCCTGATTTCAGTCTCCTGTCAAAAAATATGATAGAGGACTAGAAGTATTCTAAGAGCACTAGAAGATAAAAGTCTGTGTCGATTGTATCTATGTCACATAGATATTTAAAGAATGTCTTGCATTATTTAGGTAAAGTTATAATTTAGTCCTAAAGGTTAGAAAATAAAATGTACTATTTATTTGTTTTAGTTTATAATAAAGAACGCAGGACTGATCACTTGTTTGTGTATGTAAGGAATAAATATTCGTTAGTTTTAAAAATTTAATGATTTTTGTTTTAAGTTTAACTGACATTTATCAAGACTGATAACTAAGTAATTTATGATTAATAAATATTAATTTCGTTTTACGTTTAATTACTTTTGTTTTCATTTTTAAGTTTAACTGGCCTAAACATATTCAATGGAGCAGCAGACTTACCACAGTAAGAGACAAAAATCCCTTGAATAGCATAAACGCCAAACTAAATAACGCAACTAGGAATCTAACCAAAATCATTAAAAACTATAAAAATGACTGTTTCCAAAAATATCTCGCCAATCTGTCTCCTACAGCTGACACCAACTATTCACTATGGAAGGCTTCCAGGAAACTTATGCGTCCCCCGCAAATAATCCTTCCTATCCGCAATCCGCAAGATGGCTGGGCGCATAGCCCTATAGAAAAAGCCAACCTGTTTGCTAATCACCTATCTAACGTATTTAAACCTTACTTCTCCAAAACTGCCGCGGAAATAACTGAATACCTGCACTCTCCCTTCCAAATGTCCCCTCCTATTGAACCCTTCACTTCTGCAGAAGTTACAGAATTAATCCGTCGCCTAAATCCCAGGAAAGCATCGCGGCATGACCAAATATGTAATAAAGCAATCAAGGAACTTCCTATAAAAGGGATTGCGCTCATCATATCAATTTTTAACGCAATTCTTCGCCTTCAACATTATCCTAAATCCTGGAAAATATCACTGATTACTCTCATCCCTAAGCCCGGTAAACTAATACACGAAACTAGCTCCTATCGCCCAATTAGTCTTCTACCTATTTTATTAAAACTATTCGAGATGCTGACGAATCCAATCCTTTCACTCTTAGAGGACTTGAAAACACTGTCAGATCATCAATTCGGTTTTCGGAAGCAACATTCGACAATAGAGCAAATCCATCGTATAACACATAATATCAGCCAAAATTTAGAAAAGAAAAAATATTGCTCAGCGGTATTTCTAGACATTCAACGGACATTCGACAAAGTATGGCATGAAGGGCTTCTATACAAACTCAAAAAAATACTACCACACACTTACTACTCCATCCTTAAGTCCTACCTAACTAATAGACAATTCATGGTTAAATACTTAGACGCCACAACCACAACATTTCCAATAGAAGCAGGCATACCCCAAGGTAGTGTCCTTGACCCCCTGCTGTTCTCCATCTACACTGCCGATTTACAGCGCTATTAGCATCTCACGTAGACCCGATAATCGTATATCATCCACTCTCCAGCGATGTCTCGACTCTATGGAAAAGTGGTTTCACAAATAGGGCTTCAAAATTAACGAAAACAAATCTACACAAGTAACCTTTACCCTGAGGAAACAAACCTGCCCACAGGTGACCATTAACAATATAACAATTCCTAACAAGGATTCAGTCAGATACCTGGGCATGACTCTGGACAGGAGATTAACATGGAAATAACACATCACAGACAAATCGAAGCAACCCAAGGCTAAACTTAAAAAATTCTACTGGATCATTGGCCGACGTTCCAACCTAAATGCGCAGAACAAAATTACTCTCTACAAAACCATAATAAAACCTGTCTGGACTTACGGAATCCAACTATGGGATACGGCATGTAATTTTAACATTGAAATACTTCAACGCTTCCAATCGAAAACACTAAGATCCCTAATAAATGCACCCTGGTATGTTACCAACGAAGCAATACATCGCGACCTCAAGGTACCCACAGTTAAAGAAGAAATAACAAAATGTAGTAATAGATATACCAAAGGAGTTAACAAACATCGAAATCCCCTAATTACCAAATTACTTAATAGGTCGGACCAGATCCGCAGGCTAAGAAAACGCTATCCGTTAGACCTAAGCACCAGATTCAGCTAGATATTTCTAATAAGTAATATTTACGTATTTATAATATTATTATTTATAAATTATATTTATTTATAAATTATACTTACTTATAATGAGTTAATAAGTTTATTAACTTATTATAAATAATTGGCCATGAAACTTACTCAAAATTCTCAATGCGAGAATTGATTGTAAAGTACTTGTAAATAAAAAAAAAAGAAAAAAAGAAGTTTAACTGGCAGATTATTATCAAGACTGATATTAGGACAAGATTGGAAGTTATTATGGAAATTATTAATGTATGATGTTAGATATAGAAATTTTATATATAATCCTTGAGAAAATTAATTATGTTTTATCTAATTCTTTGATAAAAATGAAGTTTTTTTTTTATTAAAAGTTTTAGTCTGTTTTTGAAGCAATATCAATATATCCTCTACCATATCTGAAGCTTATTACAATTCATAAATTAAATGAAAAAATTTGTGGACAAAATCACTGTCAAATAGTTCTCACTTCTGTAGAATCACTCATATGTAATCTATTCCTCCATATATATTTATTATATTATTATAGTTATAATCAATACATATATAATATAGTATATCTAAATACACACTATAAGTTAATAGGTTTATTATTAAAAGAATGGTAAAGAACTTACGAGATTATATAGAGAATTTACGAGAAGAAGAATATAAATTAATAAAAATAAACTGTCTTGAGAAATTGTAGATCTAAACTTGTAGTACTAAGATTACAATGAATCGTGATGTTATACAAATATATTTACAGACAAATTATCAAATTTATAACCCATTACGCATAGCAAATGATTTGTACTATTCAAAAATTTCTTTATTCAATCAATTCTTTCTTAATTCGAATACCGAAGATACTACTCTACACATATTATGTAAAAGAGAAAACACTAATTATAAATACTATTAAAAAAAACAAAACAAAATTTTTTGGTATTTTTCATTATCTTTCAAAGTTATATTTTGATAAAAAAGCTCCATTTTGAAAGAAATTGTAGAATTAAATAGAAACGATTGTTCATTTTGTCATCTTGCACTGCAATAACACGCAATAAATAATCAATTGAGTTAAATATCAAAATATATATTCTCCGAGTTGACAAATCAGACTCTATACACGAAGCGTAATAACGAACGTGTAATCTCATGATATTTTTGTAATTATCCTATTCACGCAATTAAATGCAATAAGTTACACGTGGGGTGTAATTTTCAACAAAGAATAAAATCACTATTGATCTCATTACCAAACAAAAGGCGACTCGTATATGTATATGTCAGAGATGGAAGGACACCGGGACCTTTCCTTTGGAATTCTTCGGAAAATCTCCAATATCTTAGTCTCTATAATTTAGCTCGATTATAATTGTCCGAGATTTGTAATAGTTAGCTTGGGTTTGAGGCGACAGCAAGTCGCTGAACGTATCCGCAGTCACGGGATGAACGTTCTTACCTAATAGAGGTATAGAGTAATTGTATAGCTCTCCTTAAAAGAAATAGTTGTAGCGGCACTCGACAGTAAACATTCCAATGGTTTCGATGCATTCTAACAGTACATGTTCAGCTAGCTTGAGGACCCCCTATAAATCTTAAGATTTTGTTAATTACGGTCCTCCAAACGAACAAACAGTCTTTATTCTAACAGTCATTAAATCTACAACCTACTACGGAAAGATACGGGGAATCTGTTTTTTCCTTCCAGGTTAGTATCCTTCTTGAATCATCAACATAGAAATTAACCAATTAACAGGAACGTCCATTTCCCTCACTTTCCGAACTAAGACTTTTCTCGACGAATCCGATGATCTCGTGTCCTTAGACACACCCCATCATAGTTTTCCTCTGCAGTATCATCGTAACGGAAAGTCATTCTCTCGCGAGGTCTCATTAGCGAGTTACATAGCGTCTTTACGCTCGCTGGATATTCCACGTTTTAACAAAGAGTTAGTCCAGTAATACTTATACCGTAGATAAGCAAGTTGAGTACAACTTGGACTTTGGAAGAAAGCGCATGTGTTGTCCCGTTGACCGCGGATTCGTTATTGAACTTAGGATCATTGTCATTAGCATCTCGAGTATCTAATTATCACGGTTATTTGTCAAATTCTGTAATAATCATATTTGCACTAGTAAAGCACTAGTCAATATCTTTTCTATTGCATAACAACAATGTCTAATCAAAATGAAGATTCGTTTCACGCCCCTAACCCTAATCATAATGAGAACTAGACATATACATACTAGGCAATATTAATTAAATCATGAACAATCGTCATCCGTGGAGAACTTCATTCCAAAACAAAGTGTTATAAGTTATGCTCATATATATATAATTCTATTGCGACTACGGATGAACAAATTGTTTCTGCATTTTCAATAACTTTTACGACTCGACTACACTGATGAGGTCAAGTCTCACAGGATAATTATTAGGTCGATACATATAAAATGTTCTATTTCCAAAATTTGAAATTAACAGGTGAATGCTACGTAGATGTCCATATAATAGCAATTTATTAATTCAAAATGTGTATCTTACTAACGATTGGCTAGATTTCGAGTCTTGAATGGAAGATTATTTGAAGTTAGATTGTGAAAGGAATGTATATGCTTAGTACGTGAGACGTTAAAATATTTTGAATTCTATGTTTACATTTTAATGGTGTACGTTTTCAAAATCATTGGATTGTAGACAACATACAAAGTTACTGAAAATTATTTAAAGTACTTTATTTTGTATTTTGTATTTTGTATTATACGTGCTAAACACCACCGATCATGAGTAGTGAATATTATGGCTAGTCATAATAAAATTGATAGAACTTTACAGCGTTACAGCTTTGCGATACTTAACATTAGAATATGAAAGGAATCTTTATATTTGTATCATTAGGTTTTTCATTACATTCAAATTTTTACAGACCTCGTTGAATTTTCTAACTAATCTATTTGCAATTTTCTGAATAAAATTTAGATCAAAGGTTATTGGCATCAATATTATAGTCCTTAATCCACTATTTCTCTATATATATTAGAAACAACTTCTCAAATGTTTTATTACACATATGTCCCGAATCGTTATCTTGCATGAACTAAGTAATTCTGGTCGACTAATCGTTACATTGTTAATGTAGATCAGATATTACCTTTTGTATGAAACCAGCAGTGTTCTAATATTTATAGACGAGGTGTATAATGTGACTTTAGAAGGCGAATAAGACATTAGAATCGACTAAAATTCATCATCATCATAAGGAATATGAAATTTTATTCTTACAACGAAAACTTAAATGTTCCCTATCTGACAATAATATAAAATTAATTATTCGAGATATTAAATTAATTATTCGAATTTCCCGTTTGTTCGTTTATAACAGAATCACTCTTGAAGTGATAATTTTAGTTTCCAGAATTTTGTTTCACGTTTATCGGATTGAATGTACCACAGATCTTTGAAAGTACATCAAATTATGACGTTGAACAACACGCATCGCGTGATAAACTTCTTAGACACAAACAAGTTACGTACAGTTCTACTTCATCGCGAGTTTGACTGTGACTGGTTGAAATATAAATAAGGTCTGGAATGTTGTGTTGAATCAGTCGTCATCGGCATAAGATGCACGTAGATTCAAAAGAAATTCATTAAGCAAATGTTTGCATAAACTTTCCTTGCTATTTCAATTTTAGATTATATTCGTGTACTTAATTGATTTATGAGCCTTTTTACTGAAATTATTCTGCAAGATTCTAGCGAAAACGATTACGTTTATTTATTTATTTTATGAATGCGAAATGGTTTTGAAATATGTACTTAAAGTTTTAAACAAGTTCTATAATTCACGACAACTCTTTTAGGAAGTAATATGTAGTAAAGATTGAATGTAGACTTAGAATTGGGTTGAGTAAATTTAGTAAATTGAATATTCAAATAGAAGTAGAAAAGTTTAACTACTATGGTTCCTTCCAACTTTGATGATAACTTTGGAAATGATTCACTCTTTACCGCCCTTAATCTGTTCTAGATTTTCAATTATGTTCTAAATCTTCGTTTACTATTAACGTACACTTAACAATTAATAGTTAACACTGTGGATGTTGATCTATCGGATACATGAGAAATATTCTTATAAATACTTTTAGACGGGCAAACAACACAGCTTGCTGATATATATAATATGATATATTAATATTCCATAACTCGCTAGTTTAAATTTAATATGAAATTTGGAAAGTTGTAATTGCTATTGATAAAGAAACCATTTGAATTTAATACATTCATACATTAAGAGATACATACTCATTTACATAAATATATTATTACATGTATAACAAAATAGCTGTTAGCACTGTTTTATAAATTCCACAGTTATTATTTAATGCACGTTCCGTATAGAGTCTTACAAGATACTGATTTGATAAATCAATATTTCTGGTCAGCAGTTACAGACATTCTTCTACTTTTACCCAAGTGCGGAGTTAATTTCTGTGCGAAATCTATTTAAAGTTCCTCTTTCATGATAGAGAAATTGACAAATGATATAAATGCCAAAAGATTTTCAAGAGGAATTCAATGAGGAATTCAATTGTCTCAATTTTATAATTTGCATCTTTTTTACTTGAAAGCAGTGTTTACCACCTTTACAGATTTAAAGAATAACTGATAAAAAGTGTATCAGATTAGTTACATTTATTAACTTGTATATTCAATTTTTATATTTTCAATCATAGTTTATGTCATTACATTTTGTTTAACGGCTAATTTTTTTAAACAGAATATTATACTTTACTCCAATTTAGCACTAAATCAATGCTGAAATGTTCATAAGTATTTAAAAGTAAAAAGGATCTTATTCCAGACTATTTTAAAGTTACCGTCTCTTTTCACAAGTGGATTTCTCATATAAACAATAATTTTGTACTTGAAAAAAGAAGTCAAAAATATAGAATAAAATTTTTTTTTTATTTTTTTCTTTTTTTTTTAATTTTTCCATCGAGACAACGATCTACGGTGAGATCCGTTATAACGTACCGCACGCGTACCGAGCGAAAATCCAAAGTCGATTTTCTCGAAAACAAAGCCTCAAACGAAAAATTTTTATTCTATATTTTCGACTTCTTTTTTCGCGTAGAATCACCCTCTTTCCGCTTGTACCACCAGTTACCAACCACCCTGTATATGTACATGTTCAGATCTGTTTCAAATTTTACCAATAGAATCACGATGGTTGTATTTCGTTAAGGTGTTTATAAAATTTTGAAATGTTTTATATAATGTATACATAAAAAGTTCCTAGAAGCGATCGAATACTTTCGTAAGTCTCTGTTCTTTCGTAAATCACTCGTCAAATCATCCAGGCAATCTATCTCATTCGTACAAAAATAAAGGCTCGAAAAGGTTTTATTCGATTAAGGATTAAATAGACGAAAAAGGGGAAAGGGGAAAAAGCGATAGAATATAGTGCGTACCTCAACGTGTCAGACCAGATCGTACCTTAGGGACGGCCGACGGAAATCGAGCGCCTCGAGGTCGGACGGCTCTCGTCTGCAGAGCGAACAGAACGCGCACTGCAGCGTATTTTTGAACGCTTCTCGGAAGTCGCGATTGAAATACGCGTAGA
The DNA here is from genome assembly GCF_000188095.3 of Bombus impatiens. Taxonomy (NCBI): domain Eukaryota; kingdom Metazoa; phylum Arthropoda; class Insecta; order Hymenoptera; family Apidae; genus Bombus; species Bombus impatiens. The sequence continues at coordinate 30,669 of NT_176643.1, forward strand.
TCAGCGGGTTCAATGCTGAGTTTGTGTACCCGATCCAGAAAAGTATTGCGATAACGATATCGGGACATGGGCAGGATTTTCCGCACAGTGTCGTAATAACGTACCTGTGAACAAAGATTTCAGGATTCAGCGAAGATTTCGTTCGTAACGATTGTATTAACATGTTCGGTGAACCTCGAACAAACTTGAAAATTGAGACACTAGAAACAGAAATAATATATTAACCCTACTGCGAGCCTCGAATTTCTCAATTTGGATTTCATTTCAATCGAAAAAAGAATTTTTTTTCCAGAATAATGTTTTCAATTTGGACTAAACGACTTAACGTTTTTTTGTTCGAGAAATTAAAAGAATTAGTTTATTAGATAAAAAGTAGTAAGTATGTTGAAACAATTCCAATCAGTTGGAATCGCGGAGAAAATAATAAAGATCGCTTTTTACAATTTTTTGGTCTCAATCTGTACCTAATGGAAATTTAAACAATACATTTTGTAGATTTATGTAAGTTATATAAGGTTGAGTCAAAATTCAGAATAACGATATCGTTCAATATTTAAAGCTTGTAATATGGAGTTTATGTGTGGAAGATAACGTTCTTCAAATGCCTTCCACTTATTGTCTAGGAAAGCCAGGCTCTTTCGACAGCATATTTCATAACTATAGTTAATGTCTAAGGTTCTAATGTTCGAATTTCTGCACGAACGTTTTTCTTCAGCTATTCACGTTTCCCTGGTTTATTCTAATACACTCGCTGTTTTACATGGCCCCACAAGAAGTAATCAGAGATCGAAAGATCGGACGTACGTGGCAGCTAATAATGGACTTATTACTTTGATAACAAAACTCAATTTTTACGCGTTGATCCTTTCTGTAACTCATCATAATCCATATCCTAAGCCTCAGTTCTAACATATATATGAACTTATAACATGAAATCAAACAAGCATGAAAGTTATTTCTTTCCCAAATCCTATTCTGAAGTTTGACCCAACATAGTACATATGTACATACTGAAAACTTTATCGAAATCGGTTGATGCAGAAACAAGCGATAGGCATCGAAAGATGTAGGTAAGAATTTTTAGATTTATTACTTATATAGGCCGAATGAAAAACTGCGATTTTCATAATTTTAACCATTTGTTTTTTATAGTAACGTTAGCCGATTAACTGTTTGTCTTTACCTGATTTCAATTTTTCATCTGAACTAAAAGTACTGCTAAAACGATTTTTCTGTTATCGTGGAACGTGTTATTTGATAACTTTTAAAGAATTGAATGGAAAATACACAGAGGGGGTGAAGAATGAAAAAACCTAAATAGTTCCTTCGATTCTATATTATTTTATAGTTTTTCAATATTTTAACAACTGTGAAATCTAATCTCAATGATCTCGAAAGAGAAGCACAATGTAATACAAATTTTTATTTTTTAAAAGTATATCTTTTTTATTCTTTACTGCTAACATAGTATTATGGTTTTAACATGATTTTCAAAGATGAAAAGATAATCCTTGCAATCTAATAATATATACTTTTAGAAAAAGATATCAAATTATCTTGTTTAATTTGATAAAGCAAAGTGATTCTAAAAACTAACAGTAAGATGAAGTAAATGAAAATAAAAATATTCATTATCAGACTACTAACAAAACGGAAAAAAAACTTTGTTTCACCTAGACCTGTCACTCTTACTGTATTCAATTAGTTGTGTTTTCTTATTCTAACAAGAGTAATTAAACCCATTAATTGAGCGCGATGCGCGTCACTATTTTTCTCAGTTTGCACGATATAATTAAATCAATAAACCGTACAAAAATATAACCAATTTAACAGAAACCAACAATTCCGTGAACTCTTAAGATCGCTCTAAGTGCTTCTGCCCAAAGGAAACAAAAGAAAAATACAAAATAATAAAGATTAAATTTTAACCCTGCATAATTTCACTCATAAAAATTTTCCCGGAGCAAGTTTTAAACAGTTGACCTAAAACTGATTATACGATATAGCAAAAATTTGAATATGTATTCCAATATTTTCTCACATTTTTTTAAAAATCTAGAACATTGAAAAGATTAAGGACATAAATAACTCAACTTTCCTATGGGCAGTATGAAAATTTGTTCGCCCATAGAAGATTAAGAAATAGGGTTATCCTTTAGAAATTCTGGATTCCTGAATTCTTACACGCACCACAAGAAGAACGGCAACCAGCAAATTATGAAGGTACCCATGATGATGCCTAACGTTCTGGCAGCCTTGTGCTCTCTTTTCATCTTCATGATATTCTTATCTTTGGTGGGAGTATGCAGATGATCGGTGCTGATCTCGTTCAATGTCAGCGTCTTTGAGGAACCAGCACTATTTAGTTCCCCGTTCAAATTATTCAAATCTTTACTCGGTCTGTGACTCAACAGCATCACGTTGCCCATACGGCTGTGCATCTGTTTTTCTTGCCTACTCGCCTCCTTGAACACGGCGAAGTATGTAAGGGTCATAATAGTGCATGGTATCCAGAACGAGATACTCGACGAGAATATTACGTACACCTTGTTCACTTTGAACTCGCATAATTCAGGATGCTTCTGTCGATGCATCTTGTTCTCTTCTGTGGTATACCAGCCCATAAAGATAGGCATGAACGAGATGAACGCGGGCATAATCCAACAAGCGAGCAGCATGTAAGCAGCTAGCCTCTTGGTCATGATGATAGGGTATTTGAGCGGCTTGACGATCGCCCAGTAACGATCGACCGAGATGCACATCAAATGGAGGATGGAACTGGTGCTAAAGTACACGTCCAACGAATTCCAGACATCACACATGAAATAGCTGAACATCCATTTGCCGGTTATTTGAACGCTCGCGTTGAACGTCATGGCGAACATCGCAACTAACATGTCGGCCAAGGCTAACGAAACTACGAAGTAGTTGGTGATAATTCGTAGCTTCCGGTGCCGCATTACGGACACCATCACCAGCAGGTTGCCAAATACCGCGGTTACGATGATGGAGCCTAAGACGCAGCCTTTTGCGATCGTTATAGGTACGGACCACTTTTGATAGTTCGAGTAGCTGCTGTTCGCGAATTGGTTGTCCTCAGTTGAGATGGCGTTCAAGATGGTCGTCACGTCCATGGAGGACACCACCTCCGTCGACTCGGAGCTCGTCACGATCGTCGTCATACTCGACCGCCGCACGAAACCGTACGTTTTCCCTTGACCTTGTTCCTTCTTCTTCTGGCCGGAACAGACTCGACGGGTGGCCTTAGGTCACGGACGTGCCAACGAGCCGACGTACCAGGCTAGCCTTCATCTTCCCGACGGGGAAAGGGCGATGCCTCTTGCCAAGTTCCTTGTACCCTGGGACGCTTGCCAGCGTTAATCGCTGATACGCGGGTGCACCGTTTGCTTCTTCCAAGGTTTTTGCTCGAATAGTTTGGCTTCGAGAGTTAATCAGAATCGTGTGCGGTGACCTAAGAGCTTGGTATCTCGGTTTTACATTCCACGAGGCTTCTGTTAGCGGTTACCTGGAAAATTGAGATTAAATACAGAATTAGCGATGACTTTGATAAGTTTTATATTCAATGAATGTTCGATAGTAATTATTAGACTGCGGATTTTTATGCATTTATAGAAGATGAAAAGTTGCAAAAACGTACAATGCTCATATTATGAAAAAATATATAAAATATCCAAGGTATAGTGCTTTCTATGATACTTAGTAGGTAGAATAATTTTCTACCGCGAGATTCTACTTTTTAAATTATATTCTCAATAAAATATAAAAAATTATATTTCTCAAGAATCCGCAATCTAGTAATCACTCTATTAGTAATAATATGGGGACGGTAATAGTGGGAGATCAAATATTAGAAATTACTTGAAATATATCTAATACCGTTTAATAGACAAATTTTAATTATATTATTTTGATAAATTTTTCAGATAATATTATATTTTCAGTAATATTGTTAAGAAAAATTCTCGTTCCATATTGAATTTTTTTCAAAATATTCTCAAGTATTCTTATTTATTTTATGTATTATTATTATTTATGAAAAATTTAATTTTGATTTAATTTTTAATTTAATAGCTAAATTATTGTATTAAACACGACTTCAGATTTTAAATTATGTAAAACCGCCTTCTTGATTCACTTGGAGTCTGGAAAATAGTGTGATTAAAAGTTAGGAGTTTAAAGCCTTGTAATATTCACGAAAGAAGATGATATATGTTTAATTAACATAGATTTTAAGATTAATACTTTTATTAAAATATATTATAATAAAATGTGTTTAAAATTTTTAATTGTTAATTAATGAGTTTAATAAAATTCAAAAGTTCATAATTTACTATTATTTCTACGATTTCTTCTGATATTGGTGATAGATTACGAATGTTTAAGCAGTTATGAGGAACTTAAATACGAAAAAATTCGAGCGATATAGAATATATAAAATGGATAAGTATATAGAATGTACATAAAGTACATGAAATATCTAGAATGAAATACTCGTCCAAATATTTAAAGAATGAAGCAAATCTCTATTTAATATTTAGATTCTTCCGTAGTGTTTATAAATGTTGATGATTAATGACTGTATTTTCACATTTACTTCATTTACACCTTATGCGTTGTTATCAGACTTACATAAAGTGCTTTCAAAGCAATAAAATTAAATTTTATTGTAAAAAAAAATTGATTTTAGTTTCAATGTTAGATAATTAAGATTGCAAAGAAATTCGTTTTAAATTCGATGTTAACTAAGAACTTTTCATTCCACTCAGAGAGCATTCTAATCGTAAGATCTTAATATGTCAGACTTTACTTTTTAATATTCTGTATACGTGACTACAACAAATTTCTAATGTTTAATACATCAAACATGAGTAATTCTCATTTCTGTCTCCAATTATTTCAAATCGCATCGATTATTCGTATGTATCGGCATTTTTATGGTTTTACAAATATTATGAATAAAAATCTTCTATCCTTTCAATCATCTATCCAATTGATTGAATTGCATTTTTACACAGAAGAAATTTTGATTAAAGTAATCGTTTTTTAGGATTTATGTGTACATAGCTCTCACGACTTCCGTAACACGAATAGCGAATTGAATGGGACGGTTTCACGGTATTTTAACGTGATATTGAAGTTCTTGTCGACTCAATTGAGGCATTCGACACAAGAGAGATATCAAGCACACTAGACGACCCACTTTATTCGATTTGTTTGTACTACTTGCTTAATCTACTCAATCCATTACAATCATTCGGACTATTCAATTTATTCATCTATATGGCACTAATACAGTGCCAGCAGATCTATTTGCTCCAAGTTCTGTATTCTTCGAGCTCTATGACGGTGTTCGATAAAATTGCTTGCATTGTTTCGAATGTTTTGAAATATCGTCCCTGTAAAATTGTTGATAGAAATTTAAATTTTAAAAACTTTTCACTTCAGAAATATTTGGTATTATTCGATAGGAAATTTTCAATTATATTATTTTGTTACATCGTTACACAATAGTAGATATCCTCAAAAATGTGTTGTTTTCCATAGAAGCCTTTTTTTAAAGCGTCGCGTTTGGAAGACGTCCGAGTTTTATATATTGCTATTTACTTACTTTAGCTTTATATATTGTTATTAAATCGATATATACGAAATATTATTATCAAATTTTGTTCTATCCTCAATTATCAATCAGGTGCATTAATATTAAAATTTAATTATTGGCATGAATGATCAGAATATGTGAATCGCTTTTTCCTATAGCTTTTAGTTTAAGTAACATTTAGAAAAAATTAAAAATGTTCTTTATTTTACTTAAACAATTCTATTTCAAGAATTTATTCTTATAAAATCTAATATAATGAAATAGATAGATATTCAAAACGTTTATCGGTCAACGCGTGAAAATTACATTCATTAAATATATAATACTCTATAAAAATTACGTATGGATTAAAACTTTTTTATAGATACATTTGACGTCATTTAATTTCCAATTATACTATTTTTCTATGTTTTGCAAAATTGTTACATTACCAAAAGAGCTTCTCCTTTCCAATTGAATCTTTTCTTAAAACATGATGAGGTCAAAGAATTTGAGTTTTATGCATATATATTTATTAAACTTTTTTAAATTTAGTAAGCAAATTATGAAATGGAAGATTTTATATAAAGATATATAAAGATTTCATATAAAACATTCAAATTAACTATTATCGACGATCAAATCATAAATTAATGCTATTTTAAAATATTACTACCTATAAATCGAAATATATGAAATTATTTGAATATAATGTACCATTATGTCGTTTAGTTCAACAATCACTTTTACCTATATCGAAGAATAAGTGGACGAATGAATGTCCTAAGTTCTTAATTAGTGGTACTGATTTTAGCAAAACAATAAATCGTCACTGTATTGAGGTAAATCAAACATATTGAAATTATCAAATATGGATTCCCAGAGTGTTTTATAATTAACAGCAAGAATACAGATTGATGAATAATTAGACACAAAAATCTATAAAACTATAAAACTATTATAATACCTAAACCAATCATAAATTATATTTAATATAAAAACTGACTCACTCTTTTCTTAGAACAGCATATGTATTAATTTGAATAAACGACCTTCGAATTATTACAGAGTGGGTTTTATTAAAATTTAGTAGTTCCTTCTAATTTTCAGTAAGAGTAAACTTTCTACGAGCATAAAGTTATTATGTTATGGAATCAATAATAATTCAAAAGAATTCATCAATCGTTAAATGTTTATTTCATTGTTAAGAGGTGCCACACCTTTTATTAAAAGGTTCCTAAATTACTCAATTAGATACTCTCCCAAAATCACTGATATGTAATCAACAGAAGATAAACAACCATTCTCTCTATTTAAAAACGAATATGAGAAGAGCTTCAAACTTTCACGAATTATGAACACAAATAAGTTTTAATATATAAGAAAGAAAAGATATTTTAATTTATTCAATTTATTAAAGTCGTAAAAAAAACACTTTGATTTATTATATTAATCCGAAATGATACTCGAAGGGCATCGTGATAACTAGATTGCAAATTTTTATGCAAATTCATATTTCTGAAAATGAATGTAATTAAGAATACAGTATCAAATATTATATAAAGCACTATATTTTGAATATTTTGTATATCTTTTAATATCATGTGCATTCTGTGCAATTTTCCAGTTTCAAATTTCCTATAAATGTATAAAAATCTGCAATCTAATGGTATCTAAAAAATGTAAACATATTCACTTTATCAGATGATGAAAACCATTCCGAATCATAGCAATAACGGAAACTTTCTTGAACAGCAACATTAAACTGGTAAAAAGCGGGTGACAATAAGATTATAATATGCTAAACAATCGATCACGTAACTTAAAACTTTAATTTATCTTCAAAAACGACGATAATTTTTCTAAGTTTCTGAATTGCTGCCTGAAAATCCTTGAAGACGCAATCGATAAAGAATCAACAACCATTTCCCCAATTTTCCCCTTGCATCCATTGCGGCGCTAGTTTCCCGACTGTCACCACTCGAAACGAGGACGCGCCGGAAGAATGAGTAACCTTGAATGGGACCCTCTTTTTCTGCTGCCGTCGTCTGTCGTCTCCGGCTTCGTTGACTGTGTCGCGACAGGGCCGTGTCAAGTGCACTCCCGTTCCGTCCATGTAATTTATGATCCGCTATTTTTGCGGTATATTTGGGTCAATTATTCCGACAGTGGCCGTGCTAGCGCCGTGGAGCCGGCACTACCGATGATAAACAACACCCTCCTCCTGCCCAACCACCGTCATTACGCCGAAAGCCTGGAGAACGCCACTTTTATTCCTCCGCGAAATCGACAACCCCTCCAGGGATTCGCGACCAACAGCTTCGATTACGGTTTTGACCTTCGATGCGACATCCTGTCTGTTGGCCTTCTACCGGGTCACGTTTCTCGCGAGTTTTACGATAGTTTTGAGCAAGGATCCTCGCGTAATAGGTCGCTGGATAGTAATCAGGGGTGATGAGTAAGAACTGAAGTAATGGTGACATGATTTTTGTGATACGATTGCCGTTGCTTATTTTAGAATAAAGATAAAGATGACTGGAGCACCTTGTTACATACAGGGTGTCCCATTTCAATCCATATAATTAGTTTCTCTGTAAATGGATACGTAAAAGTCATATGATAGTGACACACGTTTCCTTAAATGTATTAATCGTACAGTTTTTAATATATTAATCGTTTCATCTTAGCATTCCATTTAAAAAATTATTAGCCTATACAAAATTATTAATCTACTTAAGCGAAAAAATATTAGATTATACCAGATATTTTAACTTTCATTTTGTAAAACCTATGATATAAATTACAAGGAAAATGTCTTTCGATACGATAGATTAATAATTTTTTGTAGGGATTGCGAAAACGGATCAATTAGCACATTAAAATTTACATGATTGTGTTTGAACGTATGTCACCATCATATGACCTTTATTTTTCCAGGAAAATTATACCATATTATGTCTCCTTCGAAACCATTTAATGCCTGTCTGAACATCTTTTTTATACAGCAGGTAGTTTGCCAACAATTTGCAGTTATGTATTAAAATGGGACATCCTTTTCAAAGAAAATTATGTTTAGTAATGAGAGTAAAGATGTTTAGGAATATTAATTCCTCCTGTATAGTAATTTTCTTAATAATAGTATATAATTAGTAAAATAACTAAATTATATATCTTTCTATTACTATGTTACAATTACCAAAATAGTATAGTAAAGTGATATAATAATAATTATTATTACTAAATCACTGATTTTTATACATAAAAAATATACAAAGTATGTCAGCAATGTGATATAAGGTTTAAAAATTGAATATTTTCTACGATACGATATACGATATGCAATAGCAAATATTTAATAATACTTTTGTGGTCACTCTAACACTTTTTAATTTGCATTATAATGAATTATAATCTTCCTGAACACTTTTATTTTTCATATAAATTGTTATATAATAAGTTAATACTTATATTATATTATATATATTATATATATTATAGATATGTTGGGTTAACATTAGATTTTAAGGCGCGTAACGATCCTTCGTCTGAATTAGCCATCGTTTTACGAAGCAGAGATCATATTTACACGTATATACAAGACTTTTACAAAGTATAATGAATATTGAGTTTAACGAATAATAAGTTTGACAAATAATAAGATTAACGAATAATATGTTTTACGAATAATAAGTTTAACGAATAATGAGTTTAATGAACGCTATTAACAATGTTCTTGGGTTCAAACGAATCCACGGTCAACGGGATAACTCTTTACTATGCGTAGAATAATTTTAGGCACAAAATACGATTGCTGAGACGCTCGGTATAAACTGTTCGATGTGTTACTCTCCAAGGCGATCGCACGAATAATAAACTGATGGAAATTTTCCTCGCTGTACGATTGCATTTGTTTGTTATATACTCGTTGGAACCGTCGAGAAAGTTTCAATCGCCGTTGCTAAGCAGTTTCTGCCTGGAGTTTGTTTATTAATACAAGGTGTGTCCTATTGTATTGTACCTCCTATTGTACCTCCGAGGTACAATCCCATGTGGTTAGGCCCGTTCTTGAGGCCGTATGCCGCCACAACCACGTTTCTAGGGAGAACCATACAACCACTCCACACCTCCGTCAGGCAAAACGTCCATCCGGTGACCGTGGCTACGTTCGGCGACCAGTTGTCACCTCGAGCCCAATTTCGCTATCACAAATCTCGAACAATTACAATCAGATTGATTAATTGCTTAATTACAGCTATGATAAAATCTAGATTACAATGTTGCGGGATTATTCAAAATTCCAAAGGCTCCGGTGTTCTTTCATCTCCGACATATATATTATATTATATATTATACTTATAATAAGTATTTAATAAATAAATATGTATACTTATGGATATTTATTTATTAAAATATAACATAATGTAATTGTCGGCCTTTTCAGATATTTACCATTCCTAAACAAAAAGAAACGTTCCATACCAAATAATTTATAAACTTAACGCCACTATTACAATCACCTTAATTCTTTATTTTTATTACAATTACCTTAAACATTATTACAATTATATATTAAAATAATCCGCAATTTAATAATTATTAGTACTGTTGTGTTAATATTATCAGTACTGTTGCATAAACAGTTTTTACGATTTTATATAATTTTTACACTAAATAAAGTGATTATTTGAATTATAATTTGTAAAATTTTCTATATAGACTACCCCAAAAATCATGGTGTAACCGGTCGGCTGGTGATTTTGCACGCAGAACTAAATCCAAAGAAGAAGAATAACATTTTTTCATTTAGGCCTTTGTTTTCGAAGAACATGAGTTTAAAAACCCGTCAGGTATCCGTGTTTTGACAGGAAGTCTCAAATTACAAAACTTCGATTGCTGCTCGTATCTGTATTATTAAATAAGGAAAATATCATAATTTGCTTTTTGATTAATAAAATGAATCTTAAAAAGTACTAATCTTATCCTTATTTATGAAACCATACAAATTAAATGCAGAATAAAAGAAAGCAATAATTGATATCTCGCAAATAAGATAAAAGCAAGAACAGGAAGCAAATCGTGGCATTGTTCATATTTAATGATACGAGAATGACACGAGTAGAAACAAAAGTTTCATATTTTGGAACATTCAGTTAATACACAGTTACCTGATGGGTTTTCAAAAGCAAAGCCTTAAATGGAAAAATGGTACTCTTCCTTTTCGACCTATTTTGCATATAGGATCACCACCTGATTTTGTTGTTGTACCGCGATTTTTGGGACACCCTGTATACGTATATATATCTATAACACATACCAGTGGAATTAGATCATGAACTTTAATCGTAGATCCCAACTTCAGTTTATATAACATAAAATACTTTATGATATATAACATAATTTAAACATTTATGTGTAACTAACTTATATGTAACTTATATGTAAATAAATAGCTTAAACATTTAGTAGTTGTTTATCGTAATAACATTGTTATATTAATCTATTGCAATTACATACATATCTGACATATCGGATATCCTATATCATTTTCTTTTATTCACTTTATTTATATCTGATTAGTAATATTAGTACTATGATATTATTGCATTAGCGCATTAATAGAATGCAATAATAGAAACAAATGTTGTAAGATGTACTAAATAATATCGTCGCATACTTTCACATATTACGCACCATGACAAAGTATTTATAAGTAAATACACCTTAAATATATAAGCCTTACATATTGTTCGTATTGTTGTAGACAATGTTATATAATGGAAATTGGCTATCATCCAAATACTTAAGTTGTTGTATGGTTTATTGTAGTTATAGTAGTTTTATTACTGCATTGATTGTCTTCAATCGTTTTCATGACATTTAAGAATCGAAGATCAACTGTGATTCAAGTGTATAATTAATGCATTGTTAAATATACATTTAATGCATTTAATGTATGTTACTAAAATTTCCAAAATTGATATTTTTAAAGATCTGTCTAAATAATTTGTATTTTTTGATCTTATCTGAATAAACGAAAAGTTATTTAGTTTGGTAAATTTCTTTAAATTTATACCAACATACCTAAAACATATTATTATCTTATTATCATTAATTATTCTTATGTTATTTTAACCGAAATTAAAATATACAAATATTAAACTAAACAGCAATATATAAGTTTCTTTCTTCATCAATATTAAAATCAGATTCGAAATCATATTATTAAAAATAAAATATATTAACCAGTATCTGTTATAAGCTCTTTAAAGATAAAAATTAAATAATCAAAACAATTAATCGCTTAAGATTTTTGAAAATTTATAGTAGATAAATTAAACATCCGAATTAAATAATGGAAATAATGAATCACCCAAAATTTCCGGAATCTTATAATATATAAATGCAAAGATTTAAGTTGCTATTGCGTACTAATACAAATATCCTACTAAAATATTCCACACATAAATGTCCAAATAAAAGCAGATAAATTATCAACTACTCGTGTACATACACATAACAAGGATCGAGTAACGTTTCTCTGTATATTATTTGCTTCTCAAACTGGATAGCTGTTCTCGACGTAATCTACTGAAACGAAAACAGAGAAACGGAGTGTCGCTCGAGTGTCCATTTATCTTCTCCAAGACGTGCCATCAAGCCGCCATATTCCCCACGAAGTCTCTTTCTTCCGGCGGTCCAAGAAATAACGCTGACAGTCATTCTAATACGGTGACCGTAATACGCGCCACCTGGGGCGACATTGGAGAACGTGGCCTTGACAAGATGTCGACGAAAACGAAGCTTGAGGATGCCACCTCTCTTCGTATGCTGCACACGAGGAAAATCATAACCCTCATTTAGAACGATTAAAAGAGCGTCGAGCTAAGATTAGACCACGTATCAGACAGTGCTAGGTCTAAGCTAGGTTTGCTTACCGACATTTCTGTTCTCGCTGTTTCTATCGTAGTTAGATAAATTGAAGATTGAATAAGACAAAATTTTAACTGTAGTAGAAAAAATTTAATAAATTGGAGAAAATCGGAGATTAGCGAGAAATTGAGAGGAATAGAGAAAATTGGAGAGTTTACCTATGGAAAGAAATAGAAGGAAGGAAATTTTTAGGCATTCAGCTCTTTATTTGATAAAGAAAAATATTTGGTAAAGGATCTTTACCGTAGCTACAAGATGTATTAGCAAACTGTACATATTTGTTATAGCATTGTACATATTTGTTACAGTATTATACATATCTCGTATGAAATATTTACATCCTAACTGATTTAATTGAAGTATATTAGATTTCATACCATTTACTAAGTAGCTCTCTCATATGACTACCAAAGATCAATACTATGAAAATGAGATGAATAGAATCTGATAAAAAGACGCTTCATTGAGAATTAACGATACGTGCCAATAATATGGCTGCACGTTTGGCAAGAAACAAGATAGTGATTTCCTATTGTGGAATTTGATGCAATACCTGTGATCTTTAAATACCTATTTTATTCAGGAGATTTAGCTTCGTAGCTTTAATGAAGTTGCAGTAGTCACACATTTGATAATCAAAAATAGTGATTGCAACAATAGAACAATCAATATTTTCAAACTTTAGGACACTGTGTTTCTTAATTTCGGTTAGAAAATTTTAATCATCTGATTATTTGTCTCAAATTAGCTTTTAACTAACTTTTTAAGTACTAGTAATAATGATAATATTTATAATGTATAAATAACTTTTCCTACTACCATTTTTTATCCATTCCATTGACATGACAGAATCTCTCTTTCCAAATCCCAATATGCATACTCATTCCAACTTTGCTGATTTTCATGTTCTGTTTTCATTTCCTGTAAGGGAAAGCACTCTCGCTTTAAAGGACATATGAAACACACTTATCTCTATCCAAACTCCTACTATTTCTATTACTATACTACTGTTTCTATTCAGAGTTTTCTTCTTTGCTTGTTATTTCTGTTCGAATTTTCACTCTCTATCATTTTATCTTTTACAAGCCTACTTTGGACTTAACACAATACAATATTATCATATATCTAAAGCAGTATTTTACACTTTTAAACTGAATATTGCACCATGCATTTCATAATATGTAACATTGATATAAGTATTATCGATATTTAATGCCAACATTAATTGAAATCACATATTGTATAATATTCTCTTACAATCAATAGATTAAAATATAAAATATATATTTATTCAATAAGTGGAGCTCTCTCGTATATCATCCGTTATCTCTCATTCTATTCATTTTAAAAATTAATTGGGCCGTGGAGAACAACTCAGAAAAAGAGAAAGAAAAATTATACCCCAAAGGACTGAGTTTGCAACTAGGTGTAAACCAACGTGACATATATACATGACAGTGACAATAACAATACCCTTAACAATAAAGCTATTTCTATAAATCAATAGAAAATCGTTGCATCTTTATAAAAAAAAGTGTAGAACCGTTTAAGAAGGTCGTATTAATCTTTGTTACACACGGATTTGATTGGTTTAAAAAGGAATTACTATTATAATTCTCATGTTTCTTCTATTCATTCAAAAGTCTGTTCCTGTCCAAATTTTTGTTATACTACACATTAAACATTGTATTTCATTTATAACAAATATACGAATATCTTTTTCTTTAGTTCTTAATATTAATTTCCTTCCTTTTATCATTCCTTAATTATTTTATGGCATTCCTTTAATTACTAATAACCTAACATAAAATATATGTAATGCTGTTGACGCAATTGCTGCATTTTTCTTAAATCTAATCGAAAATTGATATGTAACTTCTTAGTAATTATGCAAATTCATATTTCTGTTAAAATATTTAAAGAAATCTGATACAATTGAAAATTTATTTCCATCATTCAATATTATGGTACAGTTTTTACATGTTTTATATATTTCTGTTTACTATATGCATTATACTGTACATTTATATATCTTCTGCCATAAATCTATAAAAATCTGCAGTCTTTAATAAGGCACTTGGTCTCACGTCCCATTTCAGATTGTAATTACGACAATATATTTATAACACATTTATGACATAACGGTATATTCCAAAACCCCACGGAATTGGTTATACTATCAAAATATCTGATTGTTTTTTTATTCGAAACAGTTGCGTTACAAAAATTTGGTGCGCTCTAGATCAAATCAATATCTAATCGAACTGAAGTGGATCGAACTGAAGCGAATCGAACAAGGGAAAACAGTACACGTTTCACTGTAATATTTCTCCAATTGATCCGCCATTGGTTTCGATTCCCGCGATGGACCGATAAACCGCTAACGCGACCGGCGCCGAGGAAAAAAAAAGGATCGTTTGCTACGGACAGGAAAAATTTGATAATGTCACCCTGCGGGAAAGGCCGCGATCGATACCAATTTATCTTCCGATTGAAACGCGATTCATTGCTGCAATTGCAGGATGCAACGTCCGCAACACGTGATCCGTTTGCTCCATTTCGCGCGGCGTGCAATTCGATTTTCTCGAAACGTACCTAATCGCCTGGCTGCGTCTCGCTAAATCTGATTCTTTCTCGCATTCTCATTTATCGTTTCTCCAGAAACAACTACACACAACTAGAACCAGCTAGACAATCGTGTTTTGCTTATGATACACGCGTCCAGTCATTCATAACATTCATATTGTCGAGAATTTTTTAGGTATGTCCGTTGCTTGTAACATAACGCTGTGCAAGTTGGAAGTTTACATGGTTATTATTGTACATTTAACTGGGTCAAGTCATAACTTTGGAACAATAACAAGTAAAACAAAATTATATTTAAAAAATGCAACGCAATATCTGTATCTATGCCTTCATTCTTTTTTTTTTTTGTCATAGTTTTCATATGTCGGGTTAGCGTTAGGTTTATGGGCGCGTAACGAATCTTCATTCGGACTAGCCATCGTTGTTGTACAATGGAGATTATATTTACTGGTATAAATATTGATTTTTACAAAGTTTGATAAATAACCGTGGTGATTAAATATTCGAGATGTTAGTGATAATGTTCTTAGGTTCAATAACGAATTCACGGTTAACGGGGTAACTCTTTGTTAAACGTAGGATATATTTTGAAGTACAAAGTAACGTTTGTTGTGATGCTCTGCATAATACTGCACGTAAAGACAATGTGCAAACTCTCCACGGTGATCGCAAGAATAAAAGACTGATGGAAATTTTCCTCTCATTACGATCGCGTTTGTTCGTTGCATATTGGCCGGGGATACCAACAAAATTCCAGCCACCGTTGCTATAAGTACACATATTTTCAGACTAGATTCAAATTTTACCAAACAATCATGACCTCATCTCATTTCAATGGCCATGAAATTTCAAAAAGGTTTATGTAACACATATCATAAATTCATGAAAGCTTTCTACAGTAAGTATTCAAATACATATTTTACATTTTTGCACATTTAAATTTTTCGCAAGTAGACAAGTATTCTCAGTCAACATACAATTTTCACTATGTATATTCATTTTCAAGCTTTCTCCTAGCTTGGTTGCTTGCCATGTATTTATCTATTTTACTTTGTTCATTCTAGTCGTGAAAATACATTCCAAGTCCACAATGATCCACGCGAAGATTACACGGAATGCTCATAACACGAAAATCAGCGACGTTTACAATCTAATTTTATTTGACAAAGTACATACATTGACGTGATAAATTCGCAGTGTCTGGTTCGTAACGCCACCCAATTTATTCAAGTTTCGCTATATCCAGACTTGTAGCTTACTACGCTTCGTACAACATAAGTCGCGCGACTTGTTCATAAAAAATGATTGCACTTCAGCTACGCCGACCTGTCCAACATTCATTCAGCCCCTTTTATATTCCTTCTTGTGACTCTCTATCTTCCATATCAACTATGTCCTCCAAGATTTGAAAAAAGTTTGAGATACCTTAGGCGTTTCGGCAAATGTGTTCGGAATATTTTGAGTGATTTGATTGCATCTTGTTTAAAAATGTATAGCATGTGTCCGATGACACTGTTTTTCACACCCTCTTTTTAAATAAGCTTTTACCGCCACAAAATTTTATATGGATTATTAATACATACAGTGAAAGACAAAAATAAGCGAACAAAGTTTCATGAAATACAGCCTGTTTACGCAAACATATAAATATTAATTTCAATCATTTACTAGATAATTTATGTATTAGAAAGATATATAATAACTAAAACATTCGCACTTGTTTGATTAAATTTTATTAATATGTACTTACTTCTGTTACTTGTCCACTTATTTTTGTTCCTTATATTTTTTAAACTTATAGAATTTAGATTCTCTATGGAGCTTTCCTAGTTGTCGCGATGAGTTTCTTATTCGTTACTTAGTTAATGATAACTTTATCTTATTCACCCTAATTATAATTGGGCTTTATTAGTTCTTAAGTAAAAAAAAGTAAAACAAAAAGTGACAATAAATAACAATAAATACTAATAACAGGAACGTGATTAACAAAATAAAGAAAATTAATTTACTAAAAGGAAGGAGATGGGGGGAGAAGGAAGTTAAAGTTATGTAATAGAAATAAAATTTGAACCTATACATACCTAGACTTTCAGTATGCTATTATAGTACAAGAACATTTATATGTGCGTGAATCTTGTATAATAACGCAAGGTCGTAAAATGGGCTACATATCAAGGAATTAAAACTTTAGGGACAGTTGCAGGTAAAGACAGATGAAACAACATTATGGTTTTTTATATAAGTTTCATGATAGTGTGGTGTAGCATATGTTAATATTTCTTTATTGTACTTCTTTTAGTATATCACACATTGAGACTTGACAAATAAATCAAGTTAGAAAGTTACATTTCTAAATTGTTCAAAATTAGTTCAAGACAAAGTTACTATGAGAAGAACATTATTAGTTTACGTACATGTACTATCACGTGTTTCTTGCCTTTTCTTAGCAAATACATATTTATTTCTCAATTTTATCTTAAAAAGTGTGATACTTGAATTTTTCATCTTATTCTGTTTAGAATTTTCTTTAATAAAAGTACTTATGAAACTCTTTATTTCTTACATTATCGTTACAATTTAGATCTATCCTTAGAATTAGAATAAATTGATATGCTGTGTACATTATTTATGAATATATTATGGAGTTTTATGTATTTGTGGAAAATTTAAAGATGTAAAACTTTGCAGAATAATTTATAATATGCAAAAATATCTAAAATGGAATATTTGTTACATATTTAGTATAGTAGATTTCGTTTTCGACCGGTAATTTAAAATAATTTTTCAATTTTTCTATATTTCGTTTAAATATTGCTCTGTTTAAAAAAATTAAAGTAACATCTTAGCAATAAAATTTAGTGGATGATATTCTAGTAACTTGCAAGAGAATTTTGGGATTTTGAGGGATTTTTTAAAATGCAAAAGCATAAAAAGACTGCATGGACTTAAACGACAGTCATTATACAGACAACGTCAATAAAAGGAGGGTTAGGTTACATTTCTTTAAATATATTAATAAAAGTACGAATTTAACGCAAAATTATGAAAAAATATATCAAACCAAAAAGAAAATTTTTTCGAAGTGCTTCGCTATATGTTTACATTATAGAAGACTTTACGAAGAAGCGTCGTAAAAGTTATATGGATCATAAAAGACAGACATATGTGTACCAGCACTGTCTGTTTTAAAAGATGTACTCTGAAAGAAAAAGCCATTAGTTTACATACATGAACTATCAGCCACTTTTTATCTTTTCTCGTCAAATATACGGAGTGGTTGGTAACTGGTGGTACAAGCGGAAAGGGGGTGATTCTACGCGAAAAAAGAAGTCGAAAATATAGAATAAAAATTTTTTTCGTTTAATTTTTTCTTTTCTTTTTTTAATTTTCCCATCGAGACAACGATCTACAGTGAGATCCGTTATAATAAGTGATAAAGTGCACGCGTACCGAGCGAAAATTCACAGTCGATTTTCTCGAAAACAAAGCCTCAAACGAAAAATTTTTATTCTATATTTTCGACTTCTTTTTTCGCGTAGAATCACCCCCTTTCCGCTTGTACCACCAGTTACCAACCACTCCGTATATTTGACGAGAAAAGATAAAAAGTGGCTGATAGTTCATGTATGTAAACTAATGGCTTTTTCTTTCAGAGTACATCTTTTAAAACAGACAGTGCTGGTACACATATGTCTGTCTTTTATGATCCAACTTGTACCACCAGTTATCAACCACCCTGTATATCCTCATGCTATAATATTATTTCTAATTCAAAGTGAAATAAAATTTCATATACGACAACACATTCATGTAATATTTCGTCTTTTAACAAATAGATCTTTTTATTTTTAACAGAATCAACCGAATAACTTCTATTTCCTCGTTTTCTAAAAAAAAAAAAAAAAGAGAAGACAAAGATAGAATTCCGGGCTAAATGTGGAAATCTCATTTTCTCCCATTAAATAACATCGTCCTCATGGCTCATCAAACTTTTCCGAAGTGTACCTTCTACGAAGAATCTTATCAGTATTCGTGATGGCGACAAACTTTTATCATGCCGAAATTCATCCGGTCGATTATGGAAAACTGTTATTTGAATTTTAAACGCGTTTCAAGTTATACGCAGGCCTGCTTCGCGTATATCTTTATCAAAGTTTATATTACACACTGCAACTCGATTTAGATATAAATAATGAGAGTGCTCGCGTATACACCACTGGAATACCGGGTTTAGTATAACGCAAATTGCGAACTCGTTACGTAGCATACCACGCATGCTACGTTAAAAATATAAACTCTGATTTTATCGATTTCATATAGCTGTGGAGAACATTTTCACAATACTACGCGAGTCAAAGAGAATAGGGAACAAGTTTCCATTAAAATCGATATGCGCCCTCCGCTCGAAATCGTTCCAAAGTTACAAAAGGAAAATGAAAATTATTGTTAGGTGTATGATAAAGTTAATCGATATGAAAGTAGATTAGAGCAAAATTTATTGTAACTTTAATGTTTGCAAATACTTCCATGCTCCGATAAGTATATAAATTTCAATGTGTTATTTATGTGTTAAATATTTATATAAATTGACTAGACGGTATTATTATGCTATAACTGGACTGCGGTTTTCTACGTATTTATGATAAAATTACAGATGCGGAACCTAACTTCACAGAGCATATAATGTACAAAAATATAGGATAAATTATCGAAACTAGACTACTCGTCATGATCTTTAGTAGCCGAAACAAATAATGTAGGTTCCATTTCTTTAGTTCTCTTCATAAAAATATGAAACTGTATAAAAATTCGTGGATTAATTATGATTAGTATTAAAATTTATTGTGAGTGCTTCAATACCTTTATTATAATAAAATCTTCTTTTTCTATAATGACATGTAATAATATAATTATTATATAAAACTTATTTGTTTATATCATTATTTGTAATTAAGAGATTATGGTGTTATCACAAATTTGTATATTTCACTCTACAACAACAATTACGAGTGATGTATAAGCTTTACGTGCCTATATCTTTCTTTCATGTTGCAATACCATTTCTCTTCAGAGTTGAATATGTCAGTATTTCTTTCAGTTAACGAAAATGTACGTGTATATCTTTCCCACTATGTTGCGTAGACTCTTTACTTTTTACGTTGATTGAATGTTCCTTAACATGCATAGTATAAGTACAATTAATTAATTATATTAGCGTAACCGATTTGTTCTCTTAGAAAAAATTCTAAGAAATATGGAATATTAATTAACACATTTATAATATATTAAGTTGCACATAATATATCGATGAACCAATAGAGCTAATATTTGAATATAATAATTTATTACACTGAATCTTGGATCTTTGTATAGTGAGATATTAACCAATAATGAAGGGTTTTTTATCATAATTTAATTTCTTTTAATTATAATATCTAATAGAATCTAATAGAAATCAACGTAATTCATATTTTTTTAGAGTGAATCAAATTTATTACTCATAATATTAAATTTATTAATCGTAATGTGTAACTTGTAAAATATAACTACAAAACAATAAATTGTATGCTCTATTCTTTACACCAATCTCAATTACTATTTACCACAAGTTGTAATGTATATTTTTTAACGTAGTGTAATCTTATTTCTAATCTCAACCCACAATAATAGATGATTACACAGTAATCGATTGAAAAGAGTTATATATTGAATCGAAATCGATCTACCATTGATCTGAAAAATTATACAATTCCATATCGTTTAAGGGTTTACTCAGCTGCGTGGATAACCGCACCGGACAGGCTATTTATTAATGAATCGACATCGCACCAAACAAATTGATCGCACGGATTAGCGACGAGTCAACCTGACAATAACCGGTGGCGATTTCAGTTAATAATTGCATCAATGGATTCGATGTATATCTCGTGATTGATCGCACTCTAAAATCGTTTATTGAACGCATAGTAGATCGGTAGATTGAATACGTTCCTATTTCATGCATTAGTAAAACGGTTAATGATTTTGTTACTATTCCCGTCATTTTGATAACAAATATTTTTCCTTAAAATTAAGATTTTTTGCATAATCCTTTTACGTTTACCATAAATAAAGTTATGTATTTACAAGGTATCTAAATGTACAAAATATAAAATATATTCAGTGTTTAATATAATATTTAGGGAACGAAGCAAATATTTTTCTGTTTCTTTATTGTGTTCATAGAAGTATGAATTTGCATAAATATTTGTGAACTAATAATACAAATCAAGAATATTTTCCCATCGCCATTTGAACACATTTGTTTTCGCATTATCAATTCTTGACATTAATAAAAGAAAGTTAACATGATTTTTATAACACACAGTACATAAACTTCATTTTAGAAATAAAATTAATATTATTAATTGTTGTTATTTTTTATATTAGGAGGTAGGATCGCATTAGTTATTACTTCGTTATTCGGATAAAAAGACACCACGTTTCTTGGAGCAGAAAAACCTTTATTGTGCACACTCGGAAGGGACACGAACGAATGAATGACCGAGCGAAAGCGTCACAAGAAAGTCTTAAAAAAACTATCGATCAGGTCTATCGACCGCGTCTAGTAACACCTCCTAGTTACTTCTCTTGTAACTAGCCGTTGGCATATAGATGCCGAGCGAGAACTCACGTTGCCATTTTCAACACCCCCTCTCAATGGAATTCGAGCGCTAGTCAAGCCAATAGTTTCTAAGTGAGCATTATGACTTGGCCTTCCCAG
>NT_176644.1:0-68331 GCF_000188095.3 Bombus impatiens
ACAAGAGCCGCAATCACTTAGTTGCCAACACAATATACATTGTAAATTAAACTTTTCTCAGCAAGACAAGTTCGACACGATAATATTTTCTACGTCTGCTGTCTTTTGCTTATTTTTCTTCGATAGATGAACGAGCTCGCGTTCCATCTACATCTATTTCGAGGGTTAATTACGAGAAAGTTGATACTACGATCTATCTACTGGGCTGGCAACTAAGTGATTGCGGACTTTGTCATTGGGTGGTATTGACAAGAGCCGCAATCACTTAGTTGCCAACACAATATACATTGTAAATCGAATTTTGCTCAGCGAGACAAGTTCGACACGCTTATATTTTCTACGCTGCTGTCTTTTGCTTATGATTCTAACGGTACAGGTCAATCTCGTCTCTTTCCACGCGCTTTTACCCGTGGTAAATTCCTAACAGTATGTTCAAGGTCCAGCACTCGATCCTAGTTCACACTTTATTTTTAATATAATACTATAGCATCGTGGGGAAACCCCGGGGAAAATCCCGACGAACTACAGATAGAAAACGAAAGTGTGGACAGGCTGGGAAGGATGAGAAATCGCGAAGGATGGGCCTTTGGGACAATAAGCAAATTGGAAAAGGTGTAGGTGACCATGTTCGGTCACCGACAGCTGTACCTGTAACAGGAATATCGAAAACTCTGCTGTAAACACTTGGTGGAGAGAGTGATCGATAGTCAATAGTTGCAATGGAAGTTACGAGTAAGCTGCGAATAGAATTAATCGTTATTCATAAGCTGTCGAGTTGTTATGAGTTGCGAGTTGTACGTCGAGTAGTTAAACAAATTTAATAGCTTTAATTGTATCACATTACTACATTAAGTTCAAATTAAATAGTCATAGTTCTCTGTTTCAATCACGATAAATAAATCTAATATTATAATACAGTAATATTCTAATTACATATCCACGCACACGTCCGTATTTACCTGATATCGTTTCGATCCAGCTATCACCGTCCTATTGTATTTTATCAAAACGTAATTCTGCCGATCGATCCATTTAATGCGATTATCGACTCTTCAATTTTTCAAAGAAATAATACCAAGTCTCGAGCCTTAAACCATCGTTTAACCAGAGATTTAATCGAGTCACGGTAATTCTAACTTTAGTACAATTCCAACAAACAATACGCCGGTTATAAATATTTAAAACGCACGAGGCATCGTAACCTACGCCAAGAGAATAACCGAGTCGAATTCTAAAGATAAACCGACTAAAAAAAAAAAAAAGAAAGAAGAAAAAAAAGAAGTGCATCTTTTTTTCCGTTCTACGTAAACCGACGAGAAACTTCTGAAAGTGGAAACTTTTGCGAGGTGCCTGGTAAGAGCGCGTTTATCTGTAACTCGTTGACGCCAGCCACAATATCATCTCATTAGCATACGCTAAGACGGATAAGAAATATCACGGCTTGGACAGGTTGAAAAGTTCGAGGAAAACGCGTAGCGTCGTTTCGGAAACGGAAGAGAAAAGCTTGGCGAAAGATTCGCTGCGGCAATTTCAACGTGATTAATGTTCTACCTGTTCGTTTATTAACACAGAGGATTGTATAATGATTGATGGACCGTACGCCGGATTTGCTGGTGGGAAAGTAAATGTTTAATTTGCGATTGTTGCTGTTGATAAACGCGCGTAATCAACCGTATCAAGCGGAGCGAGAATTTTAATCTCTGTTTTGATGCCGATTGCCAGAAACGATCGAGAGTCGGCACAGCTTTCTCCGTGCTCCGATTGTTTTCTGTCTTTTAAGCGCACGCCAACGAATTTCGCGTGGTTCCATTCTCATTTCCATGCAGCTACGTACTTCCAGTCTTACTTCGGATAAACCACGACTTTCTCCGCGTTTACCTGTTCTACTTGCTACAGGTAGCTAACAACATACCGAGAGTAAAAGAGATACAGATATACATCCAGTTGAAACCTTGAGTAGCCATTGTGGCCATTGTGGCCATTTCTACCCTTCGTTCACAGGCAGGTTCACAGACTGCTTTAAACACAAAACGACTTTGAAATACGATTTCGGCAAACCGGCCAGTCCGTCGATCGATTTCACGAGCGATTTAAACGAACACGCGTTCGAACCTCGATCGCGAATAAACAACCTAACTAGCCACGAACGATTTTGTTAGGCCGTGCAGAGAAAGGCGGCAGAGTTGCTAAAAATAGTACGCAAATATAGAAAATTCAAATGACTCGAGCAGACATTTACGGAAGACGCGCACAGATGATAGGAGACCGTTTGCAGCGAGGAAAAATTTGCACGCCAAACGTTTGTCTCTATGTTCCATGCACGATCCGTGGGGGTGGATGACGTCATTCATTTTTTCCCCCGACAACACGGTACACCATGGCTGGTAATTTACGGGAACGAGAATAACGTCCATCGAACGGTTTCAACGCGAGGATGCCCTGCGAGCGACTTTACCAATTTGTATTCCAAGTAGTGCTATCCCAACACGCTTATACCGGGTGTCTGATTCGTACCGAACCTTGAGAATATTTTCCCAGCCATCGATCGTTCGGTACACCGTGTTTCGAGACGAGGAAATAAATATACGAACGTTCGATGTAAAGCTTGTTTGAAATCGTCAATTTGTCGAAGGCCGAACGATTGAATCTTTAAGCAGTACACGTGTAATCCATTTAGATGGATCAGAAAGATAGAAATCATACAGCTCGTATGTGACTCTTTGGTGGACGAGTGTGCGCGGTCATTGACAGAATTCGTCTCAGAAAATTTCATATTGTATCTTGTAAGGCACGTTTGTAATCGTAGAATATTATTCTGCGCGCCTATGATTATCTCGAGAACATAATGAAAAAAGAAGAATAGGCCGTAGTCGGAAATTCTTGACGATCTTCGCTATAGTTATTACCGGACGAGACTTCCGGTTGTACGCCGTGTCCACGAGGAATTACGTAGATACATTGCGTTTCAGTTAGTTCCTTCGTGGGTCAAAGGATAGGAAAAGATATCCGTATTTTTCTTAAACAAATTGAATCGTTCTAATTTATTTTTAAGGAAGAGAAGATCAAGGATACGGACGAAGATGGGGGAAAATATATCTTTTCTTTTCCAACGAATTTTTATCATTCGCGGATTTCCGGTATCGGTGGAATATTTCTATTATTGATGAAAAAAAATTAAAATATCAAAAAATACAGACTTTCATCGTTAAAAAATTTCTATTATCAAATAGAGAAGAAGAACAAGGATATTGGGGAGTTCAAGCTTCAACGAAACACCCTGTACGACAAAGGTGAAGCTAAAATTAAATTTCGAAGAAGTTCTTGGGGAAAAGCAAACTTGCCTTTATTGACGAAATCGATTTGTCATTGGACATTTAACAAAGCCGTGGAATTAGCACCGGATTACTGGAATAAATTCGATTTAGACAAACTCGGTGTATCGATGACTGAATGGTAAACGCATTGAAAGTAGTCGAACCTCTGAAAGCTTTACGATACCTGACAGAAAACCTATTCGATGCACATCGTGCAATAAAACCTTGTTTACTATATGTCGGCTGATTTAACAGAAGCACTATCCATTGTTGTCTAAAATATCATTCTTCGATATACACGAAACATCATGTTTGCAAAATCAATATTAGATATTCTATTAAATATCCTGTGCGTGTACGATGGTATTCAATTGGTCTTATCGACAATTGACATTAATAGGATTGAAAGAGGAGAAATTTACGATAATATTGTAGGAAAATATTATGTACAGTAGCATAAAGTATTTATTGGAAAATTATAATACTGAACTTCGAATTAAGAGATACGTGTATATTTGAATTCTATAAATTTCGTAGGGTTTGCTCCATTTTATTGTTATAAGGAACAGTAATTTTGAAACGAAGAAGCGGAGAATAATTTATTGAAAATGTATTATCTTTCCTAATATATTTATGGCATCGTCAAATTCTGATAAAAGATCAACGAGCAACGTATAAGCTACGTCTGGCTGACCGTTTTATATAGACACAGAGTATATGATTCATGAATCGTCCATTCATGGCGGAAACCGCCCATAGTCATTTGACAATTACAGTGATCATATTATGATTTTAAGTGACACGTGTGTGACATACAGACAATAACAATTGCTAAGCAAGGTAATGATGGGAAACGAATAGGAAGATGAAAGCAGAAAATAAATGTATAATCTGTTCTTTCTCGTTTATTGCGATTAAAACAATTTGTTATTGAAAGATCTTTGGTTTAAATATACGAATGACCTGAAAAGTACGTTGGTAAGAATAATAAACAAAAAATAATAAAATTTGTTTGATAAATATAGTTACTTGCTTTTTCGTAATATAAAGATTCGTCAATATCGCTTTAATTATTCCAACAACGAAAAAAACATATGTGTCTTTTATTTATTTGTGGAATAATTAAAGAATTACAATAGAAAGTAATTTTGTAATAGTTGAAAAATCGTGATCTACGAATGAATGAATTTTCACGTGCATATTCATTTATGTATATGCATTTTAAGAACGTAAATATTTAATCTGCAAACTACTGAAAATATCTGAAATAATTTTTATTTTAGAATGTTGCGTTATATTCCATCAGATTAAAGACAACACAGATACGTAACCTCTTTTAATCATATATACTTTTATTATGAAATAACCGCGATTAACCTTGATACATCAGTCACAGTGACCCTGGAATAAATTACTATCCATTTAAAAAATGTATCTCTTTAATACCAATAATTTTCTCTAACCTATTTTTATATCGTTAAAAAGAAGCAGAGAAGAAGGTTAGGATCACGCTATGTTATCTAACAAACATCAATCAGACCACGATCTAAAAATATAAAACACGAATTCTACACAGAAAAGAGAGAAATATCGACAAAATAATACTATTCGACAATTATTTCATGACGCTCGTCGATAAACTGTTCGAAACAACTGCAAATTAACAAATTGTCAAGCGGCTGGAAGATGCACGCATGACCTTGCGTTATTTGACGTCAGTCGACGTCTGTGGGACGCGTGACGGATCATAAATATATTCTAATTTATTAACACGATTGCAGAACACGAACCAAGCATTTTTCAAAACGTTATATTCTTTTTACAATACAAATAATAACATTTACACCAGATATTCAATCGTGCAATAAGTTTACCGTATATGGAATTCAAATTTCAATGGATTATCGACAATAAAGAAGAAACAGGAAATAGTCGGAATTCCATTTTTATGACATCGATACAACGTGAGTCGACATGTGTACAACGAACGACGTAGAGTTACGACGTTGATTATACGATAACTTCAAAGCTATCGATACTACATTTGCGTTTGTAAATGACGGGATACTGCTAACTTCAAACATATAATGTTAGAATTCTAGAATTCATTAATGTTAGAATTACAAGAATAGGTGAAACGTTATACGATTTGTCTGAATCTAAAAATATTATTTTTACGTATTTTCATTCAATTTACAAAATTTTATAGATTTGTAATACGGCGTATCTAGGGGAATTTGAACGATTTTTGTAACAATCCTTAACACTAAACCTATCGACACTTCGTGTATACCTATTGCTACCGAGTGCGGTTAAAATGGACTTAAATAAAATTACACTTTTATTTATATAGATATATCTTATTCAACCTTGCTGCATTTTTTTACAAATTATCTTATTATCAAATGCACATTTGTCGCATACATATTTTCGTAATTTCGTAACCTTTACAATTTTCTACTTGACAAGTTTTTTTGTAGTAATGACTCTGAATTTGTTGATAGTTTTATTGCATGACTTTCTTCCAGCCATTCTTTATACAAAGGTAATGTATGCATCAGGTTTATAACAATTTTGTGAATTCTCTATAAATCGGCCCCATACTGTAGGTACCATTGCAAATCTTTTGGTTCGTAAACGTTGACTTCTTTCTATTAGATCGTATAAACCTTATAATTTCAGCAAAGTCATTCCTGCTCATTGTTTTTGAAACAAATGCAGGTCTCCAAATTTTATTCCACAAATATGAGACACCTAAATTCTCTGCCTGATATGCACCATAGCCATATAGCAGAGCAATAAACGCATCTAGCTCTCTCTTAATCTTCAATACTCTAAATGCTTCTTCCGTATATTTTATTTTATTATATTATCCCTTATACGGTGATCAATGATAAGATAAAATGCCATCTTTACTTGTCCTTTCATTATATTTTAATGTTTAGCATATCACTAAAAATATTATGAACCGATGCCCTGCCAGGTTTGGAACTTGCATCTATTTCTTTCCAAACTGTCTCATTGGGCTTAGTTTTGATACGTTGGTTCTCTGCATCAGTCTCACTCTTTGCTGTCAACGATAATTTCTTTTTTTTTTTTGCCCTGGACATAAACGCTTATTTGTAAATAATATTCAATTCTGATTCGGTCGTAAATAGCTTTTCACGTGTTTTCCATGCTGTTTTCAGTTGCTTTAGTTTCTTGTTCATCGCACACTGAACAGTCTTCTTCTATGTCCGTTATTTCTTTTTATAATTTTTTTTTTCAGTCTTGTCATTTTTAGGGCAAACTAAAAGTAAATACTGAAAAATAAATTGTATGCATGTTTTAGGAAAATTCAGGAATTACGAAGCGATATGGTGACTCTTAAATATGGTTAAATTTGTGTAGAAGTTTGAAAACAGTCAATTTGATCGGCACTGGTAGGTTATGTTAAATATACATTCTTCCGAACTTATGAACGGTAGTGTATAATGATAGTGTATATTGTACAGTACATACACTCTTCATACAATAATTGTTTAACAGATTTAACCTTTTTTCTTTTTCTTTCCTTTCTTTTTTTCCTCATGGAGGAAACTTGTTAGGCGCCCCGCCCGCGGGGAGAGGGCGCCGGGTAGTACTGGATTCGTATTGGCTAAAAGACATCACATAAATTAATTAAAAAAAAAAAAAATATCGCCTTAATTCGTATAAAAACACGGTAAGCATTCGACGTTCTTTAAAATGCCTTTTTTTTTTAAAAGCATTCGATCAGCGTAGTGACTTCCAGCGATCAAAAGTAACGAATCAGTTGCACTTGTGACAACAGTGGCTGCCTTCATGCAACTCAAAACTAAATTCGCTACTGTATTCCCAATATAACTAGAAAATGAATTATAAAAATACGTTCGAAGCTTCATCCCACAGATACGCATCGTATTACATTCGTCTCTTTTTCGAAGTAGCTGCACGCACAAGTCTAAACTTAACAACAATAGATGGCGAGAATCTGCCAGTTTAATTCGAGCGAAGTAAACAACGTAAAAAACATTAAGACGACAGGTAATGCATCTTAAACTGGAATATCATACAATTCGATTTTTTAAAGAGAAGGATGTGTGCTTACGATCGATTATCGCGTGGATCGCTGCTGGTCAGCATGTCGCGAGGCAAAACAGAAGCACGCGTGCCCCTGGCGTGCGATCCGCGTGTCACACGAGCGTGCCTTCGTTCGCAACCGACCTCGGCCTATCACTCGGACTTGGCCAACTGAACGTGTGTTTACAAAGAGAACTCGCGCTACAGAAAAAATGCAGGTCTGGCCGATCTTGCTTAACCCTGTTACATTCTTTCAGTCATTTTCAACTCAATTTCAGGTTTGCAACTTTAAGAAATATTTCCACTTCGAACGATATGAGAAGATTCTTATGTTGGTACGCATGGTTTCTTACTTGCATATATTCGCAAGGAATTTGTCATTAATAGATTGCGAATTTTTATCCAAAATTCATATCTTTGAGAATATAATTAAAACAGAAGAACTCCCGTAGAAAATTGTTTTACCTACCAGCTGTTATAGAAATTGTTATACTTTGAATATTTTATATATTTTCGTATTACATGTACCTATGTACATTCTGTGGAATTTTGCGCTTTCAAATTCCCTATAAATGCATAAATATCCGCAGTCGTTAAATTAGAAATCATGTAGCAATTTTTAACGTTTCGCTTCTATACTAAACATCATTTTAAAGCAGCACCACTCTTCCGTCTGCTAAAACGGGAACAGAATTGAAATATAAAAATTCTATGATCATAGTAGGGTTAAAGCCAGCGTGCTTCGGCGCATGGCATGCAATGTCCTCCACAACTGAAATTACTCTAGAAATACGACGTTGTTGAATAATACACTGAAGCAATTTCCCTTAGCAGGTAAATATGAAACAGATACCTGGAGAAAATTTGACGAATTTCGTATTTTCTCTACCTGAAAATTCGTTATAACAAGACATATACTTTTCAAGCGGGCATCCATGAAGAGATACTTTCGTAACGAGAGGGCATAAATACTACATAAACGACGACGAAACAACTTCCTTAGTAAGTATTTGGAAAAAATTTCAACAACTTCAATTTTTCTCTATATGAGAATTCGATATAGACACATGTATCCTCTTTAGGCAGGATTTCATGGACAGTTTGTTTCGAAACGAAGGTACACAAGTACTATATAGACGATACTGTTGAACAATAACTCTACGTAACTTCTCTCGATAAGTAACTACTTAGAGGAAATTTTAAAAACTTCGCTATTTCTCTATCTAAGAATTCGATATAACAAGACGTATTGTTGTCAGGCGTGCTTCCATAGAGAGATTATTTCGAAACGAAGGAACACGGATACTACATATATAGAGTCAGGCAGGCAGACTACGGTGGTGGCGAGTTTCGATGGGACGCCAGAGTTCGTCGTCCGCGCAACACACGTATTTCGATGCGTGTAAAAGAGCGTGGATAGAGGGTCGGGCGAATCGTGCACGTAGAGAGACGCGCGCGCGCACTCACACGCAAAACGAAGCATCGTTACGCGAATGTAATATATAGGATATACGAAGGGAAGCACGCAGCCAAACGAGGGACACACGCGCGCGTACACGGCGCCCGTAAATCCAGCGATCGACTTTTTGCTACTAGGAAGACACCGAGGCGTACACGCGAAAAACCAATCACGAAATCCAGCCGAAATCTTTGTTCGAATAATCGTAGCTATTAAAGACTCACCTGAATCGCCATACACATTGAATATGGAAGGTACGGTGGGGCGTTCGTTAGCGAAAACGCGACTCCGTAGGTGACAGAACACACCAAATACTCACGTGCGTCCACACGCTATGAAAGCCTGTGAACAACTGACGGAAGTGGGCGAAGAAGGCCGTTAGGTGGCTACATCGATCCTCTCGCGCGACTTGTTCGAGTATTGAGTGGCGCCATATTCAAATGTCAGCTACGTGATTGCTAATTTATCGCGTAATGACTAAATAAATCATTTGACAAAATTGAAATAAATCAACACTTTAACTCTAGTTTCAATCACAATTCGATCATTTAACTACAAAAAGGGCAGTATTCGCTAGAACCAACCAATTAACGAACTAAAATACATATGTCGCGTAGCTAATGAGAGATATAAATACGCAGGTTTAACAGTTTTCAAAACATTTATTCATTGTAAATACATTGTTTGTGCCTTACTTCTGAAAGAAGGAAAAAAAAAACTGTTAAGTTTCGACGAACGGAGGAAAAGACAATGTCCCGATAATAATATCTACATTATCATCTTTTCGCCTGCTGATAAAACGCAAAACGAAAATTACACGAACCCTAGTACGGCTCACAATCTGTATTTGTTCCATATGTAAGGAAGAGATTCGGTGTTCGATATGAAAACAGAATGTTCACCTCAGGAAAAAACAGCTTTCTTCGACCGCGCACGCACGATATATTCTCTATCATAAGGGGTTTAAAATTATATATATTTATATATAATACTCGAGGAAACGATAAATCATTTTTGACAATACGAGATTTTGTTCTTATGTCTAACATTATCTTCATATATTTATTTATAATATATATAATATATCTTTGTCTCTGCAAATTCACGGTCATTCTTCATCACCATTGATTTCCTTTTGCCACTTGTACCATCGTCAGAGCGTTCCTTATGAATTACGTTTTATTTTTTTTTTTTTAATCTTTCGTTTTTTAAGGCAATGTTATTTCAAGTGTTCTTTCTTTTTTTACACCGTTTCGCGAATTACGAAATCGGTCGCGTCTAAATCATTCTCTGCATTATGATCGGTATATCAAAATGACTGCTTTCTGTTGCTTCGTTTTTCCTCTGTTTTCTAGGGTGGCCGAATACATTCGTTTATGTAATTTTATTCGCTCGCTACGCGACTAAATTTAAGCAACCTTTGCTGTGTGACACAAGAATTTCTATAATATATAATAATCGTAACAAAGTAACGTATGGTATGTGTGTGTAGGGGGTGTTCGTGTGCGATATGTACCTATGCGTGTGTGTATGAAATGGCATGGCATTAACACGTATCAAACTGTTGGAATCCGACTGAAATGCTTTCGAAAGTCACTGACGCTTTATCGAACAAACTCTCCATTTCCATCTTTCTGAACCATTTCCCTCTCACAATTGTAATATCGATTATCTTCATTTACGATATTTCCTACTACTTTGTCTCGAAATACAGCTCCATTGAGATATCAATTGGCTGCTCAAGGTCACTTTTCCTACCATCGTACAGCCAATTTTTCTTATTACGATTTCGTTAACTTATTCTATTACATCAATTATGTGTGACGATTGTATGTGTAAATAAAGTGTACTTTAATTTTAACATTGAATTTTTATTTTTTAATAATCAAATAAAATATGAACAAGTAAGAAAAAATAACCGAATATAATAAAAAGAACATAATATAACTTTTTCTACAAGATAATATAACAATATAATTTTACAGATTTATCTAAACATTTTTATTAGTACGTTTTGTAAATATGATTCTCCTAATGCCAACAATTGCACGAAGTATTCTGGATAAATAAGAAGGGAAATGTGAGTTTCACGATGCAAGAAGTACAATAATAAGCCAAGGGGATGAAAAGTACAAGTGTAGAGTGTACGGATATGGAATAGTGTAATAAAATAAACGATCTACTATATAATTTTTCTCGATGACCTTCAACAGCCGATCAACTTCACACATGCTATAACACACGGCGACGCTGGAGGCTTGACTTTTCCATTCGCTGTTATGCTCGTAGAAAAGATTTCATTAATTGTAAATACCATATAATATTCAAGAAAATCTGTTCTGCGAGCACTGTGAACATAAATTATTGACACTCCATCCATTCATCGCACGCATTTCGAGATCTTTCTTAACTGTTCATTGTTGCGAAACATTCGAAACTACGTATACGTTCTCAAATTTCATTTTTCTATGAGCTTTTATAATTATAATACCTAATCTCTGAATCTCATAATTTACGAAGCTTTGCCTTCGTATTCTCATCTCTGCATTCGCAAGCAAACACGTATTGCTTTTTATTTCTTTGCCTCTATATTTTCACAAACCTTAGCTAGAGCTTTCGACTCACAGTCACGTATCACCATTCAAGAACCGTTCGACCAAAGAAAAGAAGAGAATTAACTTAAAAAAAAAAAAAAAAAAAAAAAAAAAAAAAAAAAAAAAAAAAAAAGAAAGAAACGAAAAGAACATCCTTGTATCGTTCTGCTTACACATTATGGTCCCTACAAAAAATACATTACATCTATAAGCAGTTTATATTAATCATTGTAATAGTCAATATCTATGTACACAATATTTCTTCTTTAATTTATTAATTCTTGTCGCTATGTTAGAACTTTCTACCTAATACTTAAAACGCTTTCTCCATATGACATTTTTTTTACGTTCGACGCTTTCCTTTTCATTTCAATTAATAATGTATATTAGCTTGTGGGAATGTGTTAAATACAGCAAATACAGTACGATCGAATCGATTAAAAGAAAACATCCGCTACGAAATAAACATACACGCTAAATTAAACTATGAGTATACTAGCGGTAGAGAGTAAAAAGCCCAGCGATATAATTACAGTAATCATGATAATACTAATAATATTAGTAATAACAATAACAATAACGATATGACATTGCAAAAATTAATCCGACAACGAGTTAGCTGTACGATAAAAATATTGGAACGGAATTTTAAATGTATCAAAGAAAAAAAAAAAAAAAAAAAAAAAAGAAAAAATAGAAAAAGAAAGGAAAGAAATTCTGAGGATACGATTCATCATAAAACGGTATATACGAGAAAGACTTCCGTAAAAATATTTAAGTAACACGATGGAAAAATTGTGCGAGTCGCGCGATCAAAATCGTTCGTTCGTTCCATAACGTTCGCCATAAATCGTACAAAACGATGCGTCTTATATTAGAAACAGAACGTCGTCGTGTCAATGGCGACCACCGTAAAATCCTATTAAATCGTATAATATATTTATATTTATATTTATATATATATATAATTATATTACATTATATATATATATAATTATAATGCACGTTACCACGTGTTCATTTATCTCTCGATTGCTCGTTATAAATCGCTCTAACTATTATAATTCCCTATGTACAGTTGTAGCGTCTCCGTGAATGCAATTATTATTAATATTTCTCCTGTGAACAATCTCGCATCTTTCATTCTCGACGAAACGTGTGAATTGAACTGAATTTGATTCGACTTGTTTAACTCTTCTTTTTTTTTGAACATTTTAATCTGCATATTCTCACATCTTCCGTTTTTCTCTTCTTCTTCTCCTTCTTCTTATTCCTCTGCTTCTTCTTCTCTTTTCCTTCTTCTACTTGTCCGTCTTCTTTTGTGTTTTTCTATTCACAGCACTTTTTTCCCTTTTTGTTTATAATCCACATGTATACGAGAGATCCGTCCGACAAAATCAATCGTTCGACAGAGAGATTCATATCACAAAGTAGGTATAGTATTAGTATTAATACGTAAGTTGCTTTGTAGTAATTAATGTAGTTAGGAGAGAGATCATCACGGCCTCGAGAACGTTTCGAACGATGAAGTTCGTCGTACGGATTCGCCATTTTGCAAACATCAAAATTGCCTCTAAAATATAATATATGTATGTATGTATAATATAGGTAGCGTGTGTAACTACACTTCGAAAAATTGACAGTGATGGGCCAAACAGCGTGCGAGATATAATATCGTACATAGGTAAGTGTGTCTGCATTAACGTAAGTAAATGCTACGACGACGTCAGCATAATAGATTATTTACTTATTTATTTTTTTTCGAGACTGTGTAAAATTAACTCTATATACCCTTCGTTCGTTTATTTCAATATTTTTTAATCGAATTAGATAGAAGCATTAGTAGAACGGTTTCGTACCCGAAGCGATAGGAGAAAAGAACAGTTTCAAATGATAGTTCATGCAAATGGCGTTGTTGTCCCTATATAACATCATCATTATTATTTGTTAAAATTTTTCTTTTGTAGAATCTTTTTTTTTAATTGTCTTCTTTCATCTTGCCTTAATCACTTCTAAAAGAAATTGAGCTGAAACGAGTTACTTTACATCATTCTCTTTTTGTTCGTTTCTTAGGCTAAGATTTCGTTCATTTTGCACTGATAGATATTTCATATTTGTATTATTATTTATAGCTTTCCTTCGATTCAGTTAACGCGCTATAAAATTTCTTTTCCTGAGTGAGTTTTTTTTAATATATTTCTTTCTTTTTTGTATTCTTTCGCTTGTTTCTCCTTCTCCTTTTTTTTTTTTCTTCATTCTTTTGTCACATTGAAATTGGATACAAGAAGCTTTCAGGTACAAAACAACAAGTAGTCTTCTCTCTAACAACGAGTGAGCTAAATTGTGTGTAATAAGCCAGGACTTGTCCGAGACACGTCTCTCAACGTGTTGTACAGTTAATTCCAATTGACCAACGATTTTGTTACACCAGCATTCTTTGACCGAAAATCTATAGCTTCCTGTTTTTCTTTCATCGCTTGGAAGCATAATTCATTTTATAATTCATTACATATTTCATTCCATAGAATAGCACAAGAAGTAACGCATGCGTCACGACGAAAAAGTCGCATCAACACTTCCGTTTTTTTATTTTGTTTTCTTCTTTTTTGTTGTTTAATTAATGCTAACGTTTTTTTCTGAAAGCTCTTAAAATAGTGCGTCGCTGATACCATAGTACTTAGGAGAAAACATATCAGAGATCAACGTGTCGCTTTGTTAAAAGCGTGATTCTTTCATTGATAATATAAGTGTTCTTTCAGAAACCAAAAGGAAACGAAAAGGAATAAAACGTACGCTACTACAAAGTTAAACTAATTTCATAAACGGATCAACGCTATTAAGTTCATTTAGTTTGTTTTTTGCGTGTTTTTTCCTTTACATTGCTAGGTTAAATTGACTACTTTTTTTTTATTTCTGAGAAAGCCTAATCTCTAGTTATAAAATAAATCGCAGCTCTCAATCTGCAATTATAATGATATTATTTATTATAGATCGTTAACTCTATCACTTAATTAATTATCTTTAAATATACGTTTGTCTAGTCTTGTATTTCTTAAGGCAGGAATTTTTATATTTACAGTTTTGTCCTTGTTGGCCTTTCTTCCTTTTTTCCTATTTTTTTTTCTTTTTCCTTTTTTTCTCTCTCTCTTAAATCGCGCAAGGCTCATTTTCCAACGGCGAAGGAAACTCGTCTCAGACAAAGAAAATCTTTCTTCGATCAAGATACAATACGTCTGTCTGAAACGAGCCTGATTATATTTTTTCACCTATTACGTTCCTATTTATTGACATATATATCGCATCACCGTAAAAATGTACATTCTAGTGATATTAGTTCCTAAAAATAGCCAAACCATCGAGACAAACCTGTGGCAAATTATTTCGCACGATAAACAATATCCTTCACGCAAATATAACCACTGTAAAAATATTTTCGATTCACTTGTATTCAAGAATATATAACGTATCTTGTATGTGTGTGTATGTAAAATTTACTTATATCTTCAACACAATTTAAATTTGTATCTGACGATGTACGGAACGATATAAGGTAATTCTTCGTCTTTCGATCTCTTTAAAAAAGTATATTAGCACCATATATGTATACAGAGATTATCGTTTCTTTCTTTCATTTAAAGTCATTCGTACCACTTTCCACCATTATTAATAGCGTTTCTTTTTTAGGATTGCAGAAATTAATAATGCACATGCGTTGTACATATTATTCCACTCTATAT
This sequence comes from Bombus impatiens, assembly GCF_000188095.3. Lineage (NCBI taxonomy): Eukaryota > Metazoa > Arthropoda > Insecta > Hymenoptera > Apidae > Bombus > Bombus impatiens. Next base: position 15,185 of record NT_176644.1, read on the forward strand.
ATACTGTATTCGTTTACCTGCGATCTCAAAACAATTTGCCACAGACTCACAATATCACCTTTTTGATATAATTCAATTGGATAGCCTCTAACACGAGTTAAACATTAAACGTTCCGTACAAGCTTGTCAGAGGGTTTACCGGTCAACGGTTTGACTTCTGTGTCCGGTTCTTCTAAAGCAAGGGGTGCTTGCCTTGTATCGGGAACATCGATATCATCGACATCCATTGCGTTCTTCGAACGACTTCCTATCTCCGTCGAATCTTGCGTCTGATTCGACGAGCCGGTGTCTTCTAGGTTCGTCGACTTTGTAGGCTCCGTAGGCGACGATATTGACGACGGCGTGGGCAATTCAGAATTTGGAGATGTGCCGTCTCCATCTCCGACACTGTGAAGATGCGGTTTTTCTTCGAATACTAAAAGATAAAACACGTATTTTGAAGCTGAACGATAATATGGCGACAAAAATTTGGAAAAAAATGGCATTGTCCTGGAAAAATGATAGTGGCTGACGAAAGTACTTGAAAAACTTGTACGGATATATTATCTATACTATACAGAACCTCCTGGAATTTTATTAACACTATAAGTATCATGAGAGCAGTGATAAAGTTTCAAACGAATTTGGTAATACACATAGAGATTACAAAGTACTTATTGCGAACATACATTTAGTAACAGTATTTGGTATGACTAGGTGTCCTACTTACATTTGTCAAGGCTGATAATTGACCCTACGAATTCGTTGACAGTAAAAGACGGTGCTTGATCTTCCATTTGCCTTCTCCTTCTAACTAACCACCAATCAACGAGGAACAGTGCCAAAGCTAAAATCTTAATGCCAGCGCAAAGTCCTACATATCTGAAAAATATTGAACGAAAAATGTCACTGCTTAGTAACATTTCTAAAATTAGCTTCTTCAAATTGCGCACAGATGTGGGAATAATGAATACCTGTATCTGAACTGTTCAATGTCGTAAAGTAAACATCGTCCACCTTTTTCTCCACATGTGCTTTTCCAAAGTAAACATGTAGAGTCAATTAAATTACCAAATAAAATAGGAGCAGGTATGTAACCGAACAGTCTAAAAATGACAAATTGCATGCCTAAAGCGAACGATCTTTCCTCCTCTGAGACTGATCTGCATTAGAAACAAAAGTTAGAATGAATGTAACGATAATGTAAAATTTGAACATAACTCAAGTACACTGACATATGGAACATATATAAAGTGATAAAAATGAAACTTACCGTAACACTATCATTAATAGAGGCATCTGAGTGATAGCAACGATAAACGTCATAAAAAAAAGTAAAATTAAAAATGGAAATATAGTCCTACAAGGTGAAGTGCACGGGCCAGCAGTAGCTACTGGCACAACCGTTACTTCCGCAAATTCTGGAGCTGCCGGTGGCAACATTGTTAAGTTTCCGTGTATACCTAAAACATAAATATGGAAATTATAGAATTGTCTAACATTATCGATAAATATAATGATATTTATCAGCAGATACTTAATTATATTTATTAGCGATGTACTCTGATTTATTTTATTCTTTTACTGTACTTTGCACTAATCGCATTGTAAAGGAAATATTAGTATCGTTCAAAATAGAGCATTGACGTTCAATATACAAATAGTATGCAAAAGTTCCCAGCCAGATAGATTTTTCACCTTATGTGTAAGAACTTTCCCTGCTCATTGTATACTCGGTGATGTACAAAGAAAAGAAAAAGGAGAATTTCACACTTACATGCACAATTAGTAAAGTTCGATTTCGAACTGAAGGCAGTGCAGCCTGCATGACAAGGGCTAAAATACGTGAGACCGTTGTTTCCACAGACTGGCTCGACGTCTGTCATTCGGCACTCGCAACCGAAGTTGCACGCGGCAGTGAGATTTACTTGAAAGGGTTCCGGACCCTTTGTGCTGCTGTTAAAGTACGGTATAGTGGTCCCAGCCATTTTTACGTTGTCGCAACCGAGGAAGAAGAGGAGACCATAGCACACCAGGCATATCATGTTCGAGACGAGAACGAATTGAACTGCACCTTTCGGTCTTAATTCTAAACGTTTGAGCAAACATCCGCCAAAAAAGATTCCGATGCAGGCACCCGGTATCGCTATAGAGCCGGTGAATACACTGGCTTGACTCTTTCCTAAACTGAACTGTGTCTCCAGATACTTTGGCAGGAAAACCACAAACCCGGAGACGATTACTAATTCCATGCAAGCTCCTAGGCACGTTACTACGTACACTGGGTTACACACCAACCTCCACATACTCCTGGGGATATCTGAAACAGAGAGATATATTTATGTTTAATTATAACTTTAATTTTTGATCATTTTTGATAACGTATAATATTTATTAAGGAAAACTCTTGTAGAGCGAATAATTAAATCTCTGTTGTAAAATTTCAAGAATAAATAAACGCTTACCCTTCACATCTTTGCCGTAACCACTATCATTTAGTTTCTCCTTTTTCGGTTCTTTGCATTGCTCTTTCTCTTTCTGCGACGAAGATTTAGCTTTTTCGATAATTCGTATTTTTTCTTTCTCCCGTTGCAGAGTTTTCGGGAAACTGAAGAACGGTATTGCCACTAGAATCAGGAGTAAACCACAGAGTAGGAAACCACCCCACCACATGCCTACCCATCTGTGATCACCTGGATCTGTAGAAGAATAATTTTATCTTAAATAATATCTCATAATTTTGAGTACAGCCAAATATCACTAGTAAAACTGCAGACTTTTATGCATCTGGTACATTTCTATAACCGTGTTCATACAAATATGCAGTCACCTTATTAGACGTATTTCATTACCTATACTGATGATTGTTCCAGAAAATGAATCCATATGAAACGATAACAGATAAGCTCCAAGAAGAAAACCTAAAACCGGCCCAAAAGCTGCCATACTATACATACAACCTAAAAGAAACATAAGAGCTGCTTAATAAAATATTCTTATACGGTAAATCTTAAACCTTTCGAAACGGTATATTTTCTTACCGATATACAAAGAAGCACTTTCTGGTCGTACGTGATCATCTATGTAAGTAGTGCCGAGGGTAAATAAAGGGGAACCACCACAGCCTAATAATAACTGAGCAAGTACAAATAACATAACAGGACCAGCGGTAGATGGAGATCCCTGAATGCAATTATCACCTCTTAAATTGTTGTGTGGTGCTAAAGGCGGAGACGATAATCCAGACGATAAACGACCTATGAAGAAAGGATGATACTTTCAGTTTCTGTGCAAATGTTATTTTTAGACATTACTCGACGACAATGTGAATTTCGTTGATATTTGACATTTAAGGAGAAATAAATTGATAAATCATGTAATCAGCATTAAGTAATTCTCTTTTTTTCTTCTTTTTTTTCAAATTAAAATTTATATTCTTTTAGCAGGCGAACCACGAAATTCACATCTCTACATGTAACATTATTCGTCGTTTCACAATTCATTAAACTCTCACCTAGTCCCATATCTTGTTCGCGTAACGAAACACCGCGACAAATGTTGTCCGAGCTAGAATTGTTTGCAGCCGTCATTAAATTGGGTTCGGCTGTGAAGTGTGGTACCATAAAGATCATCGATCCCAGTCCCATTATGACGGCGCCTGGAATGACAATAATTAAAAAATATTTCATATAATTACCTTGCAGACACGCTTATCTTATTAGAACTTTAATATCAATTTGATCGAAGTACGATACTTGGTACCAAAGAAAGCAAGATATGGGTACTGTTTAAAAACTTACAAAATTTCTGTAAAAAGAGAGCGTTGTATTAATTATCTTCTCTACTCTACTAATTCTAGTGCTAGTGCTTTATCCAACAAAGACTGGATTATCGTTGTCCCAAGTATCGAATGATCTATTTTGTAGCCACAGGGCAAACAGTCAATGTTCGTAATATTCGCTCGAAACATAAAACTGTTTGCACAATTTAATAGAACACATCTATTTTAATAAATCGACCTTATCAATCTTATGGGATAAATAGAACGCGAGAATAATTAGTGACGTAAAAACTAAGGAGTACGATATAGTTATATATTGTAATATTTACGTTAACGTGTCAGGATTGACCCAGCCTCTGCGAGAGTTAAATAGCGTTATAGATTGTCCGGAAAGTGTCTTTCTTTTACAGACACGTCTTTTACAACGACGCATCTTTATACAAACATGAAACCTAATCTGTCGAACGTTGTGATTTCTATCTTGATAAAACAAAGATGGATCGTACGTAATTCGATAAAATAATATAAAACGGAAAATGTTGCGCATCCGTTATTTCTCTATAAAACGAAAGAAACTTCTCGGACGACCTAATAGTTTCGAATACTTTTACGATGTATACTTACCAATAGCTATCCAAACAGGTATATGTCTTCGGCTACCAAGATAGCTGACGAAGATGACGGTGATGACATTTCCAATTTCGTAGGAGCTAGCAATGACGCCTGAAAGGCTGGACGGGATTTCGAACCTTTTCTCTATGGTCGTGATCACAGAATTTATGTAACCTGAACTAAGTGCTTGCTGCAGCGTGACGAGAAACGACAGAAGGAACACAAACACCTGGAAAAATCACGGGATGATCGTTCGTTAATGTGTGTTAATTGAACCTTGAGCGTCTCCGATGACGATTGCCAGTGCAAATTCGACGTGTTTCTTTATTAGGTTTCCTGTTCTAAGAAGCCGCGAGGTAACTCTTACTTCTACGACATCGCCACGTCTTGCACCATGTTCTAGCAGCACACGTTGATTAAAAATTTAATGATAAATTTGCAAATGTCTATGGTGTTTGTGAAGCGTTTGGACATATTTGGTATATAAATTTATATTTCTTGTATTTTATGTTTTAATATTAATATAATATTATATTTCTTGAAACGTAGTGAGTATCATAGCGAAATGCGAAGTGCTGCTACCATCGCAAAGAAGTTAAAAGAGCTTAACGTGGTATACCAAAGGATCTTTCTCTTTTATATAGGAAATTATGGGGGTTATAGAGAATTTACACACAAAGAACTTGAAGGTTGTAAAACGATCGAAGAAATCAAGATTGTTCTAGATTGTTTGCAAGGTTACGTACGTACATCTGTGATTACCACCACCTGCTCTACGTATAACTCCAGACTTATACACTTTACGAACTTGTACGCTTATTTACGCTTAAAGGGGAATTCACAGGTCCTCCTGCAAATAATTATTTTTTTACCGCGATATAACGTTTTCTTTATCCATGAAATATTTCGAATAAATGATAGAAGATCAATGAGAAATATCTGAATAAAAATCACGTGTATATATATATATATATATATATATATAATATATATATATAATATATATATATTAATTATAATATATTAATATAATATATTAATTTATAAAAGAATGTATACTTGCAAGTGTTTGTATATATCCTTCAAAGACAGTCAGAGATACGAAATACTTTGGTTTGTACGTTAATTTTGCCTTCGAGATGAAATATATTCTGAAGATACGTTAGAATCTATGAATAAATACGCTTATCGTCATAGACGAAGTATCAATATTATCATCTCAAATAATAAAACGTATTTCCTATGGAAATCGAAGGATAATCGAAGATAAGAAGCTTTTGTTTCTGTGTTTACGGAATTTATATTATTTTATATACGTCGATTAATATTTCGTAGAATAGAAATTTCTACCTGAGAAGGCAAAAATGTGACAGCGTACTTTATCAGAAATATGTGTTTTTTTTTTTTTTTTGCCTTGGGCAGAACAAAAGCACCCTTTATCATGTAAAATTCAGAGATACGTGTACCTGATAATATCGATTCTTTCGTACATCCATGCTGCCGAATCGAACGATAAAACCCGATTAGATAAGCAAAAGCTTTATCGATTCCATCATTGTACCCTTGAGTGCATTTTAACTAACGAAGGTAAAACGCCGCTTTAACGTAACATTATGATCTTACGATGGGAACAGGATAAAACATTTTGCTGATAATCGACGTGCTATGTTTGACAAATCAAAGCTAAAAAGCGCTCGATATGAACAGGTGTACGTAGTACATTTAGAATTTTGTATTCCCGAAAATCATGACTTTAATCATGTAAACCTACATGATTTTTACCGATGTCTGCATTAAAAGAAAAGTTAATTTACATTGCTTGAAGATCAATTCTCGGTGAATTCGGAAATTGATGTTGATAGAAAAACAAGGTAGATGCATCTTATTGGATTTGATACAAGAAATAATTTTAAATTGCGATCTTAAAATTGAACTTTCGAGTTATTTGAGAAATTCAACATATTCGGTCGAGTTTCAGCAGTTTTACAAATTTCCAACGATTGGAATATCCTTTCGTCTGATTTACAAGCATTTATTGTTGCTTGTAAAAAATTCTTCGCGACTGCAAATATAAATGAAAAAACTGGATAATCGGTAGACTAGAAGAGTTCGGCCAGATTTCTAGGCTAAACCTGTTCTCGCACGAGTTAACAAAATATCTGATTACGTTGCAATGTAAAGGCAACGAACAATAAAACCACGTCAAATGAAAACGATGACGTCTTTGCTTCGTACTCTTACGATGACTTAAAACCTTTCACAGAATGTCAGCAGCGTTTCAATGTCGTATCCTTTCGAAATGATGACTCACCGCACCTCGTTTTGCACATCCGTGTACCATATACGTAACAAATGTAAGTTGATTGGCGATTTCGAATTAATCGAATCGCTTCATTCGGAGACCGTATGACGAGAAAATGTAACACGACCCTCCCGTTTAAACATCACTCACACAAAGCGATTTTTGGAAATATCTAAATGCTGTACGTGTACGAAATTTATCGTGTGTCCTTCCAGTTTATGTAATTTTAACTAGTACAAGGATAAAAATTTGTTCAAGCAAAACAGCGTGGTACAAAGGAAAGCATACTAAAGATTACCAACGTTGAAGATTTTTTTTTTTTTTAATAAATAAATAAATAGAATTGCAGAGATTTAAAAATGTCGGTTCACAGTTGCTGGCGAGAGTACTCGATCTTTTTGTAGAAATCTTAATTTCGTCTTGATAGTTGCAGTAAATGTCTCGTAATTTTTATGTACGTTCTCACACTCGTTACGAGCTTTATTCATTTAACCGTGATAATGGAGCGTCGTTATAGCGTGAATGAACTTTTAAAATGTCTCGTGCAAGAAGCTGAAACACCTCGTAAAAGATCCCACCACAATAAGAGTCGAGATACTTTCACGAACAGCTCGCTGTTTTCAAGATAAATAAGTAGAGTTACGTGAATCGGATCTTGCAGGTCCATCGGGCGTTGCAGGAATTTTGGATAAAGTAACATTTGCGTACCTTTATTCCAGCGAATTTTTGTATAAAGGCCGGCCGGCAGCTCAGGATTCCACAGTCCTTCGAATCCGGATTAAACGGCGGAGTTTGCGCTCTCTCCTTCTCCGTCCTGTGTCGAGAGTCCATGCCAACAAGAAAAACGTGTTAAGAATTCTGCTATGGAATCGTCGGGTATTTTGGTATAAAGCGAAGGAACAAAGCGAGAAGCACGTGTGCGACTCGATTAATCCTTTAACTGCGAGACGCTGGCGACGAGGTGAAGAAACTCTTGGCGTTATTTTTAAAAGATCTAGAAAATGAATTAAGAGAGCGTGAAATTTGAAAAACGATGATCATCGAAGATAAACATCGATCTTATTCTTGCTTCTCGTTTAGTTCAAATAATTTTTTGCCGATTTATCGTAGACTCGCAGGATCTCCAGTTAAACATCGTTAAAGAAATTTCACATAAATTAGACGTGTAACGCGGAGAAGATTACTTCTGTACGATTTAATCGTAAGATTAGTAAAGATTCCCAGCGGAATTCTATTCCGATTAGATCGATCAACGTCTCATAATGTACAACAAGTTCGATCGTTTCATGCAAAGTTCGAGATTGTTTACGTTCTCGGGAACTCGACTGACTGAAATATCTTTACCTTGCTATAATGTTTGGTCGTAATCGTATTAATTTTGAATTCTTGCAGAATTTTATTATCCTCAATGATCGACTCCTGTTTAAGCCAATTGAACGTTACTTCGGATCACCAACAACTAGGCTACATCTGTCGGGTTGCTAGGATCGTCGACAGCCTACAGTCCACTTGGCGTCACTTCGATTCCTTATTTAAAGTAAATTCTTCGTTCATCGCGACGCGACGCGTCGTTCTTAAAAGGAAATCCGGCTATCGCGCTCATCGTCCTAGCTTTTCACAATCTTCGTCTCGTGTGCAATTACTTGCGAAATTAGAGCGTAGAAAATAGCCTTAGAGTGCCTTCGAACGTAATTTTAGTCCAATCCCGGCGATACAGTTAAAGGATTAAAGAAGACGATCGATTCGATGGGAATATAATACAAATTAGAATGTTGTTAGTCGACTTTGCAGGATTTTGTTAGTTGATCGTAATCGTCTCACTTTTCTTTTCTCTTTGATTAATTGTATCGTAAGTGATAATCATGCCAGCTTTACCTGTCCACCATGGAAGCACTGGGATTCCTGCTGTGACATTTGATGATAAAATCTCTGAAAAAGTGTAAGAAGAAGAAACAGCAAGCATGAATAATACTGTGCTGAATGATGCACCGTGATTGCGTGCATATGAGTTAGGACAGATTGAAGTTAACACAGAAGTATGCGTATTGATCTTTGGAGACATAACAAATACAAGATAGTAATAAATATGACTAATATAGATTATACCGTATAGCGATATAATTAATAGAAATTATACAGGTAATTGCTTGTTGGTGTACTCTGTCGATAAAACAGATATACGTATTTTACGCAGAAGATAATTTCAATTATTCAAGTACAACATAGATACTACTATGAAAACATTTCCTGCACAATTAAATTCAAATTCGCTTTAATAAAAATTGTAGCTTCGTTATCTCAGTTTTTTCTCGTTATCGTTAAACGAGAAAGACAAGATAAAAAGGAAAAGATACGAAAACTTACGTCCTTATTCGCTATACACGTTCCGTTCTACGCCTCCAAGAGATCAAGATACTTCAAGAATTGTAATATATACAAGTAGTGCATTCAGAGAAACATCGAATTTATTTACTCGTTTTAACACACCCTTAAAACCTGATATCATATCTTTACAATTATTCTTGCAACATATTCGAAGATTACGAGAGAAGAATTTTCCTATTATTTTACAAAGAAACGATCTCGTATTACTAAAATCTCCTGTATATTTCGTTTTTGCGGCTAAACTCGTGCATCCTTTTATCTCCACCAAAATTTCCAAAATATTGCTCGTTTTCATAATTATGTTTTTCCTTCCGTGGAACTTTGTCGATGTATCAGGCGTATTTTTTAGAAAATTTACTCCTTTGAATAGAATAGCTTGTTTTCATTTTCGATTATGACATGTTGCGACATCGACCATGTTAATATTAAAATTCTCCTGTCTGGTCGTAAAACGACAGTTCGATCGGAAGATGGTGAAAAATACTTTCACCGTATCTTTCTCCATCTTCGTTTTTAAACGATACGCTCGTCTATCTACTCTTTAACGCTGTCCCTAACTTCATTTAGGCGAATAAATTTATGATAACAGGACTCGTAACAGGATGTGCCTATGACACATATAACACTGTTACAAAAGAATCTATTTCACGAATAACCGTGTCATGGTCAGCTTGGTGCTTTCACTTTTCACGTTTTCGAGGGTTACAGCTTGCAATTTTTACCACGGTCGTCTAGAAACCATTTGTGTATGTAAATTCGCGGATGGACTGACCGTGCTGCAGAAATCTCCGATTGTGTAATAGAAAGAAACGCCATAACATTTTCACGACTCGCTTCTTAGCGTCTCGCTTTCTCTTTTTCGACTTCGTTCGTGACAATTTTGTTCTGTTCCATGTCATTCCCCATTGTTATTTATAACACAACGCGTACATTGTAGCCGATGACGTATAACCTCGGAAGTTTATTTTTTTTTTTTTTTTATAACAAACGAGCGAGAAATGCTTCTAAGTCTCTGGAGCGTGGAATTCACAGTGAAAATCGAAAAAATAAACATAAAATCCAACTATCCGCAGTTGCTTCGAGTTTTTCCTCTTTACGCGAATAATAACAAATAAAGCTAAGTAAGAAAAGATATAATAACAAGAAAAACGTATGAGATTTTTTATCAAACTTGGTACTTTCAAAAACCTTGAAACTACGACGCTAAAAAGAAGATAGAACTGCGTTTTTCTGATTACTGGCCGATAATTTCACCGATATTGAACGATGAAAACGATTCCTATAGGACGAGCGAGATTCTTTCACGTTTTCCATGCGCCGTTCGTGCCAAGTGATACAACTCAAGTTCAAGCCCGTCAAATGTTACAATTTTCATTTGTTATACACACTGATAAATATTGTAATAAAGAATTTATATTCTGATAATAGAAATACGAGTATCGTACATATCTTTCTCCATATACTACGGTCATAGATTCGCTAGTTCCTAACAGTTGCTAGTAACAGCGATGTTAATTACCGCATGACGACGTTATTTTTTAACAAGATCCGCAACAAAATGAGTATCCCTCGTGTCGTATGCGTCAGTTATGCTCACCTATGGTCCACGAGGCCAGAACTGGGATTTCTACTGTGACACCTGATGACGGTGTCGTGAGTCAGTCTGCTACCGGTTGCCTGCAGTGGGTCTGTGGTTTCGTCGGTTCCCGTGGCCGCACTCTCCGCGTACAGCCCAGTCATAGCGTACATGCTTTCGTTCCTTCGATGTCCGGCATGGTAATTGCTGCCAGACTCGGACCTGGAAATGCAATAGACGATCAACGTGTAATTTGGAAGTGATCCATTAAGCTTCCACTCTTGTTCTTGTTGACCTCGATAAAGCGGCCATCCAATCGTCCGCTACATACGTTGTAAATTAAGCGTCCAGGTCTGGCGTTGTTGCGTACAAGATCAAGGATTCAGGAATTGGCCAATTCTTCACGGACGATTAGTAATTGGGAATTTTTTCTTTCGTTTCTTTTCTCTAAAGACGACTCATAAGACGACAGAATACGTAAATGAGTGAATCGAGTAAATCTCATTGGAAGTCTCGGTTTTACTTTCTTTAAACATTAGCTAGGTTTAAGTCGATAGTTGTGATAATTGTGACTAATCGTCGACTGACTTTATACGTTTTATGTTTAGAAAATAAAAAAGTTTATCGACTGTCGGACGACTTTGTCTCTCGTCGTATTTATCTTGCGCGTTGAATTTACGATGATTCGACCATTTGATCAAAAGATACTGGTCTTCTTTTCGGAAAGTTTCTTAATAATTCTGTTTCGATTTGGCTTGTCGATGGACCGGCAAATTTATAGATTTTATATCTAAAGTGTCTCATATTTTTATGGAAATAGACGAGGAAGTTCTGAATGGTATCAGGCAATACTGGTAGCAGATACCTGGCAATTTATTCCTATCGAGATGCGAATCTTCGATATAGTTCCGGCTGCAACTCGTGTGATTTCTATTCACTTTGATGTTTATTTTAGCTGATCGATGGAAAGAAACGCGTAAGCTTTCGCGAGTGTCTATTTTCGTACGATTGTCGATGATTCGATCGATTGCAGTGGAACCTGAAGTCATCGTTGTAAGATCATCGTGGATCATTAGCATATGAGCACGCCAAAGTCCTCGGATGTTTCTCAGTTAAAAGTCAAGAGGAGATCGCAAGGAGAGGCAGCGAAGGTCAATTAGATGTTTCTGCTTCCTCCATTTTTCATGAGGTTAAATTCGAAGATCGATGATTTACGTCACTTTCAATTTAGAGCGAACCAAGAACATTTGCAACGAGGCTCGCGTATGATTATAAAATTTGGAAAACTATGCGAGTCTCTTCGATCAGAGTGAAAATTAATAGCGACGAACGAAAGCTATAGAATATTTGTCGAATAAGAACGAGAACAATTTTGTCATAACAATCGTACTTTGATATTAATTCTTCCAATATTTATACAAATTTATTCGAACATTAAAATTGTCCGAATTTTTAAAGCAACCTCTTTCCGAAAGTTAGAAAATTCAATTTCAACGATTTCAAGTGATGATGAATCAACGTCAATAACGAGCTACTGAAATCGCGAACGTTTCTACTTTATAAATCTTTTATTGGCGATTTGCTCGCGACAGTTTCAAACACCAGATTAAAGGAAACATCGATTACAACGTTTTATGAAAAGGACACTTACCTTCCGCTTTAGGAAAAGTGTTGATAATTGAACTAAAAATAAATATCAATTTACTGTCCTTTCTATGAAGCAACCTCTACATTTCCGATACACATTTGAGAAAGTTCTATTCGTTGGATATAAAAAACGACAGATTGGGTAATCGTCGTTTATAAATAAATTCCTGTTTACCATTTACGCTACCTTTGCGAAACTTTCGATCAGTGGGTTAAAAAAGTATCGATCAGCTACCCTTCGTCTGTCTGAACGAACCTTTAAAGGTAGAGTTATCGTAATATGGACAAGTTAATTTTATTTTTAGTAGCCGATGGGTAATTAACTCGTAACGATAAAAATAGCGTTTGTCGCCAAAACAATCGAGAAGGGTTAACACCGAGAGAGGAGTTCGTGCGCTGATCAACGTAAATAGAGAACGATTGGGCTACCTCAGCACCCTGGACTCCTGAATAAGCTTTCATTATCTACGTTGCATCTTGCTCTCGATACATAGGCAAAATTTAATTAAAACGAGACGTACAGTTTATAAACAGAAAATGAACAAGAAAGAGGATCGAACTCGTACGCCTAAACGTACGCTGCTCGAGACAAGTAATAATACCGTAGAAAATAGCCAGGAATATTCGAAGATAGTAAATGAAAGGAATATTTGAAAAAATTTAATTAGAAACTCTTTCGAGGAAATAAAAAAGAGAAAAATAAAAAAGGGAGAGATTTTCTCTTAATTTTGAGGTTTGCGGTCCGAGTCTCGTACAACAGGAAATTCGTATAACTCGGGGAACGTTATACGGTATACTATGTACTTGTGGTAAGTATAAGCAATAATCTTAGACATAATAAAACGCGAATACCACAGGACAGGAAGTCGGTTGCGTGGTCGCAGGCGCAATTTCTCGGTTCCTGTCTTGTTAACGAACAAGAAAGGGAGAAGACAAACAGAATCCTGGAAGCCCCTGAACGCCGAACCTCTACTTATCTAAACATTACACGCAGAGCTCCAGTCGGAGGATCATATTACTTTACAACCTAACAAGAACCTTCCCCTGTGTTATTTGAATTTTTTTCGCCCCATCTGAGGGGATAGCTCTGCAATACCAGCGCCCGCAAAAAATCCATATCCACGTCCATGGTTCTCTCTGATTTAAACATTAACCCTTCGAGCGGTCCAAGGATACCGCGAGTTTATACTATTTGGTTATACTACTGCATTTTGGCATAGATGGCAACGAGCCACCTGTGTTCTCTAGTTTCCGCTTGTCGTGGCTGCTGCTGCTTCTTTGAAAGAAAAAATGAAAACGGCGAGAACATATTATGCGGGAATAGCGGACAAATTGTCAAAAATGATTATGCGTAAACGACAGCCACCGTGTCGCAATTCTCGACGAAGAAAAGGTACACGAAAGGTATGGAGAACGTAAGTTTCCCATAGATCTAACACTGTCGTGTAAATATACGATGTATCGCTGGATGAGCGATGCAAAGATCGTCAAAGGGGGAAGGAATCAAAGGGGATTGTAGATGCAGCGACGGATTGAAAACACGAACGAACGAGGAGCCTTCGTTTACGAGAGAATCGAGTTTGGAAACTTCAACTCAGGTTGGCGCGTATTTAAATTTCGGTGAGACAGAGTAATGGGAAAACGGTGATAAGCCGATGAGCAATGTAATAAAAATGATAATAAAGAGACTGCCTTTTTAATATTAAAAAGTCTTAAAATTGATAGAAACGTTCGCGCTGTTGAAAGTTCAACAATCGAGATTTAAACTTTCAGTCGTTCTAAAGAGTTTGGCTATGCGTCTACTTATTTAAATCACAACGTAGGATTTCAGCGTCGAAGGATAAAGACTAACCAAAATTCGGACGAAAGATTCGATCGATAGGAGTTCGCCTAAACAAGCTGCGAGTCCCTGTTACAAAAATAAAAACACGTCTACCGTTTCAAATGATTGTCCCATAAAGGTAAAACCGAGAAGTCTTATAACAAGCGTGAGAATTCACACCCGTAGACCCTGAAAAGCAGTTTTTCCACCGCGTTCTTCCAACGTAAGGCAAGGTCCCCTGTATATTACATTAGACTCGCAAGAAGAAGGGAAGGAAAGCGTATTAAGAAAAGAAAAAAGAAAGGAAAGAAAGGAGAAAAAAGTAGAGAAGAGAGAAAGGAGCTGAGACTCTCGACTTGGACGAAGGTAAGCAGCAGAGAGGGCAGGCAAGGTGGAGTTCGAAAAGGCGAAAATCACCTTTTGTGGCCGAAACCACCGCCGCTGCTCTCGTTCCTCTTGTGGCCACTCTCGGATCGTTTGTAGCCAAAGGCACTGGATATGCTCTCGGCGCGTTTGTGACCGCTCTCCGAGCGTTTGTGGCCGATAAAACCGCCGCCGGATTCGGTGCGTTTGTGGGTGAACATGCTCGAGCTCGAGCCGTTCCTCTTGTGCCCGCTGGTGGACGCCATTTCTTCCTTGTCCGCCACTTCTTCGCGGCCCTCGGCTTCCTTTCTACCAAGATCGTTGAATTACGGCTCAGCCGGCGACATTTTCGAACGAGTTGCCTGAAACCAAACCGATAATTCTCTGGTTAGCCTATTGCTCGATTTTATTCTCCGTCTACTCGAATTCCCATTGATTGAGTCTCGTTCGACGAAGGTTTCGATATTTCGTCCCAAATTCTCTAGGGTTCTGAGATATAATTTTGGCTGTGCTTACTTTTATGGGAATATTTATAAATACTTTTTACGTATACTCTTTATCGTATATACACTGTACATATTTACGTGCCACTTACCACGCAATGAAAAATTTATTTATAATCTTTACCGTATAAAAATTGTTTTCTTTTTTTATGGAAATACGAAGAAAGGCCATAGGCTATTCGATTATCATTGCGTTTGTTATTAGCGTCGTATAAGGTTCTGACGTTCTAAGGTAACACGATATAAAATTAATTTTAGACATCTGACAAAGACATACGTATATTTTGAGTGTTTCAAAATCTGTACTAAATGGATAATTAATTATACGACTGAAACGAGAATCGCTAATAAGAAATATAAAAGAAAAGAACAGGACTCCGTTCTTGCGTAACGACCGCGATGATTTTCCAAACCAGCGGAGAACGATGAACTCTCTAGCTAAACTAAATTAAGAGAAACAAAGTTTTCAGTACTTGGAAATTCTAACGACGTCACATCGCCCGTCTGTCTGCTGAAACTAACGCGACGAAGATTGTCGCGAACAAAGGAAGCTCGTGACGTCTGATAAAAAGAAACTACGCTGTAACGATATCATCCTGTTTTTATTCCCTTTATCTACTGCTTCGTTTCGAAACGGCCCGCCATTAGTACTCTGCTCTTTATTTTAAAGTCTATTTATCGGAACTATGTCGTTAGAAGTACAAAGGTAGCGAATAGCGACGCATCGTCGAGGAATACGAAATCCCAGCGACCGTTTCATCGGTCGTTTCGTCGCGTGTGCATATTATACGTCGAAGTTGCGCGCCAAAGTTTATCGCTGGGAACAGTTTTGCTCGTCGCACGATGTCGCAGTAGAGAGAACAGCAGATACAGTTATACCGGCGCTGCCTTCGTTAACGAAGATGACAGCGTTTCTACTTGTGAGCGAGCTCGCGTTGTTGAACGGCCCTGACCTTACCAGAAGCAGGTTCGTTGAACTGTTGAATACAGAGATGTCAATTGATCGTATGATCGCGTCAAACGCTGTCGACACGTGGATTTCCCTCCTTCGATGCATCGTCTAGGCTTTATTTATATGTATAAACGATCAAATTAAATCGATAGTCGCTTCGTTAGTAGGCCGTGGCTTCTGCCCATATGGTGGAAAATAGACGCGTGCAGTGGCTCGCGAAAGTATTCCAACACTTGCGGATATTTTTTACGAATATGCATACATACGTGTGTGTCATATGTATAATATTTTGCAATTTTCTCACTATACTACAGTGACATTCAACCATCAAAATTACACGTATAGTGGTAAAATTTGAGAGAGATTTGAAATTTTAGAACGAGATTAAACAGTTAGCTGTTGCGACCTGTTTGAAAACTTTGAAAAGCGCGTACCGAAAATGTGTCGCAGAAAGTAAGCAACGATAGAAAACATACTCGTCAAACACAGCGTTGTTATAATATAGAGTTAAGTTGTAACGAAAGGATCGTTTTATTTTTTAATTTTATTACCGACAGGACTCGTCGTAAGGCAAAATATCGCCGTTTCTTCGTGACGAGTATACTCGTCAAAAACAGTTCTGGTTAATATCTCTGTTCGGAAGAAATTTGTTGCGTATGTCGAGTTACCGTTCGCGGTAGAATCTTCGCGAATTTTCCTACTTTGAAATTTCTATCCTTTACAATCTTTAGTCTTCCTACAAGTTTCCCATTTCTATCTCCTTCTTCCGCTTTGTACAAGACAGAAGCTCGTTAAAACAAGCAAATACGATCAAGGGAATACGTGTTCACTTTTCCAGAGATTCAGACTGATTACAACCGTGATATTCTTTGTCTCTATCGTTCGTCAATCTCTTCTTCGTCATTCTCTTTTTTAATTCAACGTGTTCGCTCGTTACGCAATTAGAACGTGTCGTTCTAACGTCTAAACGTCTTAAGCGTAGAGGAAAGTATTTGGTTTTCCAGCATCTCAAACTGCCTTAAACAGTCATCAAATTAATCGACGCAAAACCCAACGCAATTCCACCGAAGCCGAAGAATGTTACCGTTCGCAAACAATTCTACTTTCGCAGATAACCTCGAGCCGAATAACTCAGTTTGTGATTCCCGAAGTGTCCATCCACAACGAATCGTTGTCGTCCAAGTCGTTCCTGTCGCAAGAGCACCGACTACCAGACGACGAAAGTTTCGAATTAACTTGTGCAATTAGCTCGTTACGTAAACGGTGTGCGGTTCGTTTCATCGTGGCAGGAATTGATTAATTTGACGCGAATACTCGAGTTCCGACTTAACGGACTTCCGTGGCGAAATCGCGCGACGAATCGTCTCGAAGAGTCGGACAAAATTTTACTCGGATCAGACAGACAAAGGGTAAAAGTACAAACGTGGTACATGTTTTCAAGCTTCGTCGCACGTTTTTAGGAATTTCGTCCGCTCTTTGATTAATCAGACAAAAGAAACGAAACGAATAAAAACATTGGTAGAAAAGATCAACTTTGTACAGTATTTTAGTAAATACGAATTTTTAATACAACGATACGAACACAGAAAGAATCGTTTTACTTTGCTATTTCCGTAACGTTCGCGAATTTCCATTATTATTAAACACTGGCGTGCAGCGTGCCGTACAGATTGCACGTGAACGATAAAAACGTGCAACGTTTCTGAACGTCATTTCTGAAACTCTATATATTTTTACCTTTCGGTTATCGAATTTGAATCTTTGAATCCCACGCTTCAACCTTAATTCCTCCGTTGACAATACGAACGTAGATGATTGTGAAAAATTCAAATACCCGTCGAATCTTTGTTCTTAATTACATCGATAAAACGGCCTAAAAGACAAGGATTTTCGAACGTTATATTTTAAACTTCCTTATATTAAAAAGACAAAGTAATACATATATTCCTTAATAATCTTCATCGTAGGCAAAAATTAATCGAACTTGTTCGTTCCAAGTTCGTTTTGTCTGTCCAAGAACTTTCGTAATTCCGATGAAACACGAAAGGCTAGCGATAATTATTTATCAACGGCAAGAGATCGACGACAAATCGATCATCGGTATCACCCACGAATCGACCACGAGACAAACATTCCCAAACGCTATTTTAGACACGTTAGGATACCGTGTTTCAGACATGTTTCGCAAAAGAAAACCGTTCACTTTTAATTAACACTTTACCGACCGCTAGCGGTTCAACAGCATACGCACGTCCAACCGGCAGCTCAGGCGCAGATTCTCCTTGGCGCCGGCTCTCCGATGCCATTCTTCTCGTTCATCGCGAACGATAAGATTTCAAATTGGTATAAAACTGTGGGAGTTTACGAAGCAACGCAGCTGACGCAATTGAGCAAGGTATCTTAGTACTAAATAACAAATTACTGCTCAAATAACGAGAAAGATTGTCGGTGACAAAAAGTCGATTAACAGGCTATCGGTCGGTAAAGTGTTAACATCGCGCTTTCGTACTACCACATATTGGGTTGGCAACTAAGTGATTGCGGATTTTGTCAATACCACGTAATGGTAAAATGCGCAATCACTCAGTTGCCAACCCAATAGCTCCTATTACTGCGTAACGACATCATCACGGGTTGTACAACGAAAAGAGGCGGAACTCTATACTATACCGATCACCGCATGTAAAAAGACGAAGAAAATGTGATTGTAATCTGGAAAAGAAAATTTTGCACGAAATATTCAAGAAAGCCGGTCGAAAAGAGGAGCAACAAAATCGTTAGCGTTTTACGTTAATCCCTTAGATCACGCCACCACTCTGTTATCAACATCCAGCACTCTTTATCCTTTCCACGAGCATGCTCCCCCGAACGTATTAAAAGTACATAGAAAACAGATCGATCGTCGACTAACAAGTTAAAAAACAAATTCTCCTGCGTAACAGCGTGCCGATGAACGCGTACAAGCGACGAAGACACTGTTATACATGCAGCTTCGCCTCCTCGAAAGTTGACGGTCGCTTCGTCCCTATCCGCGCCAACACATACGGAGCATATTTTTCGCAGCGCGTTTTTAGATTATCGACCGGCCACGCCCTTGATTTCGTACCGATGAAAAATTGAAGCGTGGTATACCGTACGTGCAGCATAGGCTGACTAACGAATTCAAAGTCAGGGATACATCGTAATGATCCGCAGGTATAGCGAGGCACGCGTACCACCGACTACAACCGTATCAGCTGTTGACGCTGCATCGACTTCCGGCGAACTTCGGACTGAAATATCGTTCATCGGCATTGTGCGATGTAACGCGCATACATACTTTTGTCAGCCATCGCGTTACGTAAGAACGTAATTTTTATAACAAGTTGATCACGATCGCCATCGAATATGTATCGTATGGATGCGCGTAGAAGATTTCGTTTGTTTTATGTTCACGGTCAAATAGATAGATCGTTAGATTTCCCTTTATGTTTGAAATGTTCTGATGACGATGTCAATGAATTTTGAAATTAGTTTGGATCGTGTAAAATAAGAGATCCGTTATGCGAATGTTTCGAGAATCGGAAGTTCCGACGATTGAGATTTTGAGAATAGAAAAATTACAAAATCGAAGAACATCGAAGTGGCAAGTGTAAAAGGGGGAGAGGGAGGGTATTTGAAAAATTTTGTAAATTAAAAGGAGCCGCTCGGTATGGCAAAAGCAAGCGCGTCGGCGATTAGAACGGCAATCGGCTGTTGACGGCTTCATCGACTTCCGGCCAACTTCATTCTTATATCTTTCATCGACTTTACGGTAAACAGACGCGAAGCGATGCGGAAAATTTGTTCGTTGGAATATAGCGTAAAACGTTTCAGTTTCTTGTCTTTTATTAATCGCGTTTTAGCTGAGTTTTTTCTTTGTGTTTCCATTGATTGTATCTTCGTCGAGGGAGAGATTCTTAAAATTTCTTTCTCGTTTCCTCGCGTTCTTTTTTTCTATTAAGCACAGGAACTAATTCCGTATTTTAATTCCTCGATCTTTACTTAATTTTCACCAAATTCTCCGTATTTCTATCGATTTTACTCCGAAGCAGGAAATATTATTTGTCTTTTATTTGAAATATAGCGATTAATCCTACTCTCTCGTTTCCCTTCTCTTACTTTTCTTCGTATTTCACTCTTATCTTCGTATATTCGTATCATTATCAGGCGTGGAAGAGGATTTTTCAGCATTTTGCCGAGATAAAGGTAAATTAAACTAAATCCTTTTCCGTATTTAACCATCGAAGAAAGAATACTAAAAACTACGTTTCTCCCTCATTTTTCAATGGCTTTCCACCTTTCTTGCTCTGTTTCTAAAACGTTAACTCTTGATTAATTGGTTCTGTATCTCTCGTCTGGAATAAATTACGAGAATGAGTAACGAGCAAGGAATAAATGCAAAGCAACGAGTGAGGCGGTCGTTAATTTTAAACGAGCTTGTTTAGAGGGAATAAAATAGTTTATGAGACACGATTGACCGATTAAACGGACATGATTGTATAATCTGATGTTTTTTTGACAGGAACTCGGTAATTCGGTCTCGCAGTGAGATTCGACGGTAATGGCCTATTATGCGAATACATTTACAATCAGATAACGAAAGATAAGAGAAAAAGAATCGACTAATTACGGGCTAATCTTCTTTTTCTCTCTTGATCGATGCTTTACAATTGTATTAATCGCTTTAATGGGTTACCAATACGCTGTGGACGTCCATGCAGATGTATATTTTTTATGAACACAGCTGGATAAACGGAATTTATTCGCCGAATGTTCGCTAAATATCATGACGACTTTATACTTTGAATATTTTATATTTTTTATATACTTGTATATTTCTTTACATTTCTTTACGTAAATTCATACTTCTATTATAGCAGAAGAAATGGAATTTACACGGATATTTGTTTTAGTTTTGTTACACGGATATTGTTATACTTTGCATATTTTTATATTTTTTACGCACATTTTGATTTCTGCCTTTCCATGAATGCATGGACACCTACGGGCATTGTACAGTTATTAGGAATCATTCAGTCGAGATCACCCAACGAGTTCTACACTTTTTGGAAAAAATCGATCCGTTTTAAAGTTTATACTTTAATGTCTTTCGGCGTACGTGGGACTTTCGTGATACTAAAGGATGAAAAAAAAAGAAGTATTTTCGATGTTGATACGTTTGAAAAGGTATCAGCAGTTTCTGGAATTTCCGCTTATAAAATCTATATGCAGGAAAGACGAAATAAACCGACAAACATAAAGAGGGAAATAAAAATTGTAGGTCTGACAGGATATGCTAGCCAGATGCCACACGCTTTTGATATTAAAGACCTTTTTTATAACATCGTTTCCAACATTATGCCATGTGCCATTAAAAAGGGTATTTCCCTTTACGATCAGTTTCAGTGAAATCTGCATTTTGTAAAATTACGATGGGAATATAATATATAATTTAAAATGTAACGAGGAATATTTTACAATACGTGAGTTTCATATTTTCTCAGTACAAAGAGTTAGGTCTTTCAATGCTACGAGAATTTATTATAATCGTTATATATTTGAGAGGGACAAATCAGAAATTCTCTTGATATCAAACACTATAGAAATAACTACCGCGAAGATGATATTTTTCTTTGATTTGTGAAACTGTTGGTTTAACGATGTTTTCTATTTTTTCCATTATCGTTCGAAGCTTGGAAAAAACGTTAAATTTTAATAATATATTAACACACGGCAATAATAAACGTGACTCGAGCATTAGAAATAAAAGTAGCGATAAACTCCAAATATTCGTAATTTTATCATCCTCTTATACCATCTTATTCTTTTTCGAGTTCCCATGAAACTCGTTAAATATTTAAGAATCTCAAAAAAAAGGCTTTCTGACGTCAATGGTATTCATTACGAGGAATCGTGATAAAATTTTATTTTAAGCACTTCCAGGTACTCTTATTATCCACACAGAGAGTAGAATATTTTTACATAAACTGCATCAACATTTTACAACAGTCGCGCGTCTGTTGACTCAAAGTAAAATTATTTTTCTTTGTCCCGCGTTGATAATGTACAAGACCTTGCTTTTATTTCAATCTTTCATACTCGTATATTCTTATCTCTGTTCTGTTCCATCGCATTTTTACGTACGTACGTTGACATTGTATTCGCAATATAGAATCACGCGCGTGAAACAATTCTAAATTGCCGCCATCCGTAAAATCATATTTCCTAAATAGCAGTTTTTATCTCCTAACGAGATTGATCGTTAATACGATGCAGAAACAAGTCGAGTGCTACGGATTAAACTTTCCCTCGTTCCCTCATCAAATCTTCGTTACTAAACCACCGTTAGTCGCAAACCCAATTATACACCGTTGATCGCATTATATCTCGAGGTTATACACCTCGTTCTCCTCTAACCTCAAATAGCATTATGGTGTTATGGAGTTACGTATGTAACCGCAAATTCCACCCAACCGCACGATTCGTCGTCTCATTCTCCTGGAGGGTTTTTTTTTTCATTTTTTGTCGTAAAATTAAAAATCGAAGCGACAGGCTCAAGCCGGAAACTGCATTTGAAACCGTCGTGCAAAAATTGCATCGACGATTCGTCTACGTTTGTTAGACTTTGATAAAACGTGGAAATAGGAAACGTGGCACGAGAGATAAATAAAACGGAAGAGATAAATGAAAAAAAAAGAGAAGTATCCGCTAAAATCGTTTTCGCGACTGGAGCAAATTTTTAAAAGAACGAACTGAGCTGAAAACTCGGATAAAACGTTCTCCGCCCTTTCGAGCGTGCCTCGTTCTCCCTTTCATCGAATTGTTAAACACACAGCCGAGTGCAAATACATCAACGCCGGCGATCGCTGTGTGTTTGCAGCCGCGTCAAAATATCGCAGCGAATAAAGCTGTTACCACGTCCACGTCGTGCCTGTTTCATTTTAGTAACACTTTCCAGCCAGACCGTTAAATTCGCCAAACGATCCTCCTTTTATTTATCAACGCCGCGGACGCGTCCGCCGCTCAGATTACGTCGTATTACGCGTATAAGTGTTACGCATAGAAGAGCGAATTTTGAAAATCCTTCTCCGGTCGCTAATGTGTTCTAAAGGCAATGATTCTTGGTAGGTCGATGCGATCCTTGAAAAAAAGAAACAAAGGCAAGCGAAACGTGATTTTCGACGTAAAACGAACTGTGAAGGGAACAAAATTTCGATCCGAGAATTGAACGAAAGAAAATTTGGTTTTTTAACGAATCGTTGCTCAACATAAGTCGACATTTTTCCAAGCAAACCAATCGCATGCAAAGATCATAAAATTCGATCGATTATTTCGATCGAATCGCTGATAAACCGTTGTAGAAGCAAACAATAAATAGCGAGGATGATAACAAATTGCGCGTATAATTTTATTCACACAGATGGTAGAAATATTTTTATAACAGTCGTTGTTATGTCGCGCGAGACAATCCGTGCTCCATCCCTCGTTGCCTGGCAGTCAACGGTCCACGCGCTGTTATTCCGACCCTCAATAAACCTAAGGACCCAGCATAAACTTTAACTTTTTGACTTAATTGGTTTAACACATGCTTTTTAAGGTAATCTGTTTGTCCCGAAGGATTTTTTAATCTTAGAAGTTTTTTCGGTTTATGGCTGGTTCTTAGAAAAGTCCTTAGGTTTATTATGCGCTCTTAAAAATTACGGAGAAAGCGGAAATTTGTCTAACGGAAAAGCAGGTTTTTCCCATGAACAATGACACCCACTAGCAACGTTGGTATCGTCATTCATTAACGTTGACTATAATCAATGGGCATCGCAGATCGTTACCCTCACTGTCGTATTAGCATGGAACTTGGCATAGTACGTTCGCGTTAATTCAGACCGGAGATTCCAAACGAGAGATCCTGTCTGAATGAGGAAACACAGACGATAGTAATAAAACACAGGAGTACGCAATTAAAATATTAGGCGATATCGTTTGTCGAGAAACTCGAAGGCAGACAGGAGCTTCAATCGCACGAAACAACGATTTTCGATCGGTTACGCTAACATCCTGCGACACTTGCATCGAATTTCTCTCGCTTTTCCCCTCTCTGACGAGAGAAACCTCTTAACAAGAGAAACAATAGCTTTTTTGCGAAATCGAACGAAGGAACGACGCGGCAACGAGACGAACCAGCACTCACAGGTTGAATTCGCCAGACCAATTTCAGCACTTGAATTCTACTCGGTCGAGTAATTTTATCCCAGCAATGGCAGAGGGGAAAAAACGTCCGTCTCTCCAAATGATTTCCGATACATCGTGTATCGAGTTTCTGCGCTTCCACGAACAGGGAAATTCGTCAATATCTTTGATCGATCGCGATAGATCGATCGCGATCTCGGACCATACGAATACAGTTGGTCAAACATTTCTTGTATTAGTTTGTCCGAAAAGTTTCTTTTGTTTTATAAGGAAATAATAGATACACGAACGAAATGGATCATACCTAATTCAATGAAATAATATAAAACATAAATTGTTGTTCAACTATTATCACCTTATGAAACGAAAGAAAGTTTTCGGACAACCTAATACATTGGGATCGTCATTTCGATTATACGGATATCTATGTAGTTTAAATAGTAATTCGTTCGAATAAAATTTCAATCAAATAGACATCTTCCGAGTGATTGCGTTCTACGATACGTTATTTCTCTACGTCTTTTTCGACGAATTTCATTTCTCCTGGCATAGCGAACTATCAAAGTTCAGAGTTGAAACGTTGAAATCCGAAGAGTTTCGCTGTTGAAAAGCGGCGAATTGAAAAGATCGAAGGTGAAGAAATTTTTAAAGTTCCAGACTGAAACGTTGAAAACGAAAAACTCGCAGGTTCGAAGACTCGAAGCTGGAAAGCCAAAACGCGAATGATCGATAATTACGAAAGTGGAGAATTCGAAAATCTCGAAATTCAAGAACCAAAAAGCTAAACTACAAACCTGAAAGTTTATATCGTAGATATTTCTACAGTTCCTTCGTTCGTAAAATTATTTGTCCGCCTGAGAAACATATATACGCGTCAAGAAATGAAGATTGACGCGCGTAACATCGCTAAAACACAGATAACGCGGCGAAAAGAACAGCGTTTCTTAAAATGATTAAGCGTTCGTATGATGTGAATAAACACGGAAAAACGCATGTTTCCGTTCTACGCAAAACGCTGTCGTCACTCTGAGTTTCCATTGAAATAGCGAATTTCATTCTTTGAGAGTTTTCAATGACCAACTGCAGCCAAAACGAACAACGACTAGCTGCAGTTGCCAAAACGCTACAAATACTACGACAGAAAGTTGTAAAGTACGAAAACATGAAAGATCGCTACTGCATGAGCTTTTACAATCATGTTTTTTCCACGTTGTCATTTTAACTTGTACTTTCATCTAAAAATGCACATGCCAACATTGTATCGGATATGTGGAAATATAAGGACTCGGATTATACGAATGAAACGTACCAGAAATACTTACGACTTTAAATAATCGAATAAAAATTCTCGATTATATTAATAAAACTCATAGCGAAACTAAAGACAGGAGGTACACAAAATAAATATACGAAAAAAGGAAAAAGGAGCAACCGCACTTTTATATATTTTACAAGAATTCGTTCAAGCCTCCAAAGATACTGATAGTTCTAGCGATTAAATTGAATTAATTTAAAGTGTGGATAGAACGCGAACGTGACTTAAAAATCTAGCTACCTTTTCTGTGCGTCAAACTTTTGCTTAAAGAATTTTTTGAACTATTTTTATTGATTCACTCGTTACGAAAGAACACGAAATAAGAAAATAAAAATTCTTCTGCATTGGAAATCTGAATGAAAATAATCAAAGACTTTCTATACAAATTTCCATATAGTTTTCTAATAAAATTTCCAACGCGGAAGAAGTTTTATTTCATTTTCTTTTAACTTGGCTGATTTTGATTGAGTTTTGTTAATTTTGAACAAACAAGTGCCAATTATATTCAACGTTATAATATTAGAATAGCGTTCGACGATGCGCACAGCCAAACAAAAATAAAGTGAAAGTACAGCTGGCAATTTTCGTTGCTAACAAATTAGAATAATGCACAACCTCGTAACAATGTCTATTCAATATTGTTCGCTAATTATGAATTACTCTCACGCCACCAGTCCTGACCTAATAATCTTCTCGCGATCTTAGACCCTCGGAAACGTCGCGCCGCCGCGACGTAACCGGAAGAGGAGCAATGAACTACAGGCCGTACCGTTAAAGAATTAACTGAGCCGTCGTTTTTCGGCCATCGTTATTCATCGCTACACGGATTACCAGTTACAACCTTTCCTTCTTGTTAGGAGAACAAAAATGGGAACGGATTTATTCGTCATCTACGTAGGAACAAACGCGCGCGCAAGAAATATGTCAAATTAATTCTTCAATGATGTAAATTACTATGAATCGTTCGAACAGTTGGCATGTATAAAACGATGGGTAAAAAGAAGAAAAAAAGAAAAAGAAAGAAGGAAAGAATGGAATTTCTTGAAACGTTTTACTAGTTCTTTTTGTGCGATTATTATATTCCGGATCTTATCATTTTGACAGCCACGATGATGTAGTAACACGACTAATTACAGTATTAAATTAGCTTAGAATAAGACTAAATTGAGTTAAATGAACGTAAAATATGTATAGGCGATGTATTGTTCAAATATCTAGATAACTATTCCAGTGTTAGTTTTAGAAGAGCAAACTTTAAGAAATTCTATATTGCACTAGCGTCTTTTCTCAGGCATTCCTCTACATTCTACATTACCACACACAGCAGAAACGTTTGATCACGTTGCATCATGGCCTTGTATCGAGTTCACGCGATTTCCTCTCTTCGTTCTAACTGCTAGGAGCGGTTAACATTTCTTCTTATATATATAAGTAACAAAAATTTCAAGCATCGTCGCTATATAGAAATAAAATTTAACCTCTTGACATATAAACTTTTCGTCGATTTACTAACTTTTTACAATAACCACTACAAGAGATGAAAGTATAATATATCTTTCATAATACATATATATATACATATCGTAGCGCAAGGTAGCTCGAGTACATAGTAACGAACGAATAAAATAATCGATAGACTAAAAACAATCTGGGCATGTGCGTTAACTTTAATTGTATTTAGACACCCTTCAACCAAACTTACTTTTGGCATCAGGGTCCCTTTTTGCATTCAACGATACAATGGCCTCGCCATATCTTGGCCCGACTATACGAAACAATCGACGAAGGAGTTAACCAGGCAGGCTAAAACATTTTTCCCCGTAACCCAGTTCCTGTGTTGTGCACCCGGCAACCAAGTCGATCCATTATTCCCGCGGCACAGGCCGGTATCACGACATCCGGCGTCGTCTCTGATCGCGCTTTTTCGCGACGACGATCATCGCGAGTTCGCAGAACGAGAGATCAATTTCAGCTACGTCGTTGTAATTCTCGTTTGGTCGCACCAAGCAACAACATCAGCACGGCAAAAAGATCAAGAAATCCGAATAAATTGAAAGGATGAAACGAATAATTAATAAGCTTTACCCTTTTCCTCTAACTCTAAATTTCATCCTGTAGATTCTCGTTTGCTCGCAGTAAGGAACAACGTTGGCATTGCGATAAGGCCAGGAGACTGAATAAATTGAAATTTCCGTCTACGTAATCGTTTAGACGAAGCGGATAATTACTATTTCTATCCTTCTCCGAACTCTAAATCTCATTGTCTAAATTCTCAGTTGTTGGCGGTAAGGAAGGACGTTGACACGGTGGAAAGTGGAAAAATCCGAATAAATTGAAATTCTCGTCCGCGTAACTGCTGAAACGAACCAGATAATTAATAGCTCTATCCTTTTCCGAATTCTAAATGTCAGTATCTAGATTCTCATTTGCTCGCGCCAAGACATAACGTTGACATAGTCACACGACTGAGAAAAAGCCCGACTGAATCGAAATTTTCATCCACGTTGCATTTCCATGCGGCGTCGTTGAAGCGTGGGCCCGTGGACGAAACGCTGACCTAGTGCCCAACCCATCGTCGGCTGCTTGAAGACCTTCCAGCACGCGACGGACCATTCGATCCCCGGGTGCACACGTGAGGATGGATGGACGGATAGCGAGCATGGCTCGTTACACCGTACCACAGCGCGATAGAGGCGTCGCGGCGCGCGCCCTCCGCGATATCGCGTCGCTGCTCGCCGTCCGCCGATCGATAGCTGGCGCGCAATCGGCCCCCAGGTCCGATACGTCGATCGAGGGACGTGCAACCGCGACCTTTCCTCCTCCCGCGTGATCAAACTCAAATTCAGAATCGAGCGATTAAACTTGCATGAATTTCACGCTGTTGCATAGAATGCAGTTGATTTGTTTTTCCTTTATCTATCTAGACATCGGCGTGACGCGAGTGTACGTGTGTTTCTTGGTGTTCGTCTTAGGTCCACCAGAGAAGGTTTTATTCGCGTGTTGGAACATTTCATACATTTTTCATTTCTATGCATCTTTTTATACGATTGTATAAACGATTTGTTCTACGATTTATACGATTGTTCGTTAAAAATACTTGGACGAACTTTCGTACGGTGTTATACGTTTACCAAAGACACTTACACGCTATGAAATAATTGATCCGAAAGCCCAAATCACGCTTCCACGTTCCCATACGATTCTCGTCGAAGAATCAAAATTCCATAATCTCGATAATTTCCTCGAATTCGAACGAATACCTGAAACATACCGAAACGATTCGCCTCGCAAAACCATTGATCACGCGAAAACCTCCAACCTACCGTCCCACTGTGCCAAACCGCACCGACGCTACAAAACCAAAATTCCACGCGACACGATCTCGTCGTACCCAATTTCACAAGCGTATCGAGCACACCGCAAACCTGAAAGGCCCGCCGCGTAAAACCATCGGCGGCGATTAATCATCGAGAACCGCGAGGCTTATCGACAAACAGGAAGCTAATAAATTCGAAACGGCACGGTTAATTGAATCCATGGTGGATCGAAGGCCGCAGGGCGGAAAAGAAGACGGGAAGCGGCCGGTGGTGAATTCACGATGCCCGCTTTTGTGGCTCCTGTGAACAGAATCGGGCAGTGTAGGTTCGCCGCGTGTCACCGGCCGATTCACTGCTGCACAATGCCGTACACGCCAAGAATCGCGCCGCCCACCTTCGTGACGTTGGATTGTTTGTCGGGTGAAATGGCAAAAACGGGGAAGGCTCCGACGGGGAACTTGGATAGCTGCTCGCGATTCGGCCGGTTCCATTGAAATCTAACGTCGTTCGAGTGATCGAGGAGCTCGTGGATTAGAGGCTGGATCTGGACATTCGGTGGCCATTCGTGGTTTTCAAATTGATTCGTTTCCGGTGTCCTCTTTTTCCTTGGCTGGCTGAAGGAGTTCGATTTTTGTGGAATTCTTTTTGCGGAGAAGCAGCATGATATTCGATCGAAATGGAAGACAAATTGAATTTTCTTTACACAGGGAAATTATTTTCCTCGACGATGTTTTTACGATGTTACGTGCAAACGGCGATGTCGACGAATTACAACGATAATGTTCGTTGGTAACTTAGTTTAGAATTTAATAGGCAACTGTGCAACGCGTATGTAGGCGAGGCATTTTACCTTCTATTTCTGTGCGTCCATTTAATTTTACGATACTCGATCGAAAACGATCTGTGTCATTTTTTCTCCCGTCGGAAGAAAACTGTGGATTTCTGTGCACGTGGATCTTACACAATTCGGTAATTTACTTGTCTGTAGAAATAAATTATCGTCGGAAACGAGCTCCGATGATAAATTTCTTTCAACAGATGGTCGTGATGGAGGTATTTATCGATATATGGTAGAGTGGCAATAAGAAGCGTAATGCGAATAAAAATCGCGAGACTTTCAAACTTTCAGACTTGGTACGTTAGAAGTTTTAGAGAGATGCGTGAGAGATATAAATGTCTCGAGCGTTGAGCTTCAATTTTCAATATTAGCTCGTACTGAAACCGATACCACTTGAGAAATAGGACGTAAAATATGCGAAACGGTATCATTTTGGCAACTCTCCCGTACCATGCATCGCATCGTATTTGCGTTGATGGCTATCACTCTAAATAATTTGTCTGTCTATTCCCTAAAATGTAATATATTTCTTCCGAAGTATTTTTACTTATATACGAATTTTCCCTTACAATGAATCCATTTATCCGAACGTTAGTTTTCATATTGAAGTTCTAAACGACGAATTATATATTTTTAAATATATTTGCTTTTTATTCGCGGTAAGAGCGTGCTTATGAATCAACGTGATAAGCGCATAGCGTCTAGTACATGTTTAGTGGTAGCTGACTTGACTGTAAATGGATCGCATTATTTTAATCTGCATTAAAAATTTGTATCTTGAATCTGCTTTCCTAGCTATTGTTGCATACCTATAAATATGTGATCTGTTAGACGTTAAACGTTAGGTCGAGAAAAATTTCATCCAGTTTCTCACGTGAGTTATACTTTTATCCGCATATTTTCAGGTATATGATATTTATTTTGCTCGAGTACCGACTTTATTACAAAAATCTCCTTAATACAAAAATAAATTTGTGCCCGAGGAACTTCTAGAATAAGTATCTTTCGGCGTGCACCTAATGACGTAACGAAAATCCAATCTTTCGAACGCGTTAATGGCACCAGAGTTCGAATCGAACGGATCTCGCGACTAACAACTCCAATTACCTTATCGCGAAAGGAAACTTCTCTAATTACCTAATTCGAACGTTCGCAAAAGTTTCTTCCACCTTTGTCAACCAAACGAAAGATTCGAGGTATGTTAGGTTAAGGTCGAGCTCGAGACGCGTTACGACACCCGGTATATGTTCGGGGCCACCGGAAACTTTTGGCAGCGCGATAATATACCGCTATACGGTACTGCAGAAAAATATAATGCGACAGCCTGCTGGCTTTATATAGATCGAATCGTATACCTGTTCCATGTACCGAAACGAACGCAATCCCCGGCTCACCGGACATATTGACTCCGTGATGAATCACCGCGATCGCAAGTACGCAAATCGCGTCCCGATGCAACACGCCATTCTTAACAATCGCCTATAAAACGTTTCACGCCGCGGGACAAATCCAAAACCTCGGTGGAATTAGTCAAGTTCGAAGTAGAAGAATCGCGCGAAAAGAATCGAGTCGACTTTTGATTCAACGCGTTTCGGTTAAACTCCCGATTTCTTTTCAAATTTAGCGTATTCGCGTGAATTTTGCTGTCGTGTATTCTCCGTTTTTTAGCGGGGATACTTGCGATTTTCTTATATAAAACCAAAGAGTCGTAGGAAATTGTGCGCTAAATTTACATAATACGGGCGCGCTTACTTGCCGGTCGTTTGGAGATCGAAGGAACGTGCAGAAAGTAGCAACTCGATGTACCAAGGACAGAACGAGACTGGATCGATGGGGTTGAAAGTAGGAATTTGTAAGAACGTTAAATTTGAAGTCGGGTAAATAATAATCGAATAAAGGTAAAGGGCTTTCGAGTTGCTGAAACGAGCTTCAACTGTGCATACTATCTGCTATTTTATCTTCGTTTGGAAAAGGACTATGCGTGACCCGTGTGTGTTCTGCGACAGCTTCTATGGAAGTAGGTACGAAAGTTCGTGGAAAAATGACCGCCAGGGTGATTGGTAGAGGATAATTGGATATTCGGTGGCAGACAGGCGTTGATTTCGATGAATAAAAATTGTAAGTAATCATAAAGGGTTTGAAATGAAAGGGGATTTTAGGTGGTTCTTAGTATACGTTGGATAGGGGTGAAACTTTCCATGCAAATACGTACTTGTTCGACGAGTCGGTAGTAATAAATATGGAGTTGTAAGGTGAATAGGGAGGAACGAGGTTTACTTTCTCCATGTTTTTTATTCTACGCACAGTCGCTGTAATTTCTTTTTTTTTTTTTCTTCAAACGTGACCGGCGCAATTCGAAAATATGAACTTGCTCTGTTCAAATGGAACATCTTATAATAGACGCAAGTGTTGTCTAAATATACGTGTCTCAAATATTTCAAAGTAACCTTACATCTCTTTATTTTCGTCTACCTAGGCATTTAGCTGGCTTCGAAACGAATTTATTCGTTTGCAATACATTAATCTCTCGAAACCATGCGAGGTTACTTATAATAGATTAAATAATAGGATCTTTCAGGTACAATTGCGGTTCGATTCATCGCGATAATCCTAAATCTATGCTTACACGTATTGTACATCATACGGTGCACTAATTGCAATTATTTAAATCTAGATTTGAATTATTTAGATCTGGCAAAGTCTAATATATTATACTCGATCGCACGCATTTTCGGCCATTAAGTATAATTTATCCTTTTGATTCAAAGGAAATTCATGGGCCAACTGTATATTTCTTTTTTAATTCGTCACGCCGTGGGACATAATCGATTGTTTCGTTTCGTTTCTCATACCGAGACGGAGTACGCCGAAAGAATACCCTCGCAATTAATTGTACAACGTTCGTACACGCAATCGCGATTAAGAATCGGAATAATATTCCAGCTCGTTTCTGAACTTGAATTACTCGCCGATCAGCTGATAAGCAAGCAGATCTATCAATGGAGCGAACGTTTTTTCATTAAGCTGCCTTTTCTATCGCCGATAGTTTCAATTGATTAATGACCTGAATAACACGAACAATACGCTTCCTATTTTTAGCCAGTGAACGGTATCGAAGACCTTTGTGATTTTTATATCGATCGCGTCCAGGTTACCTTCGTTGAAAAATTGTAGAAATTTCAATGAGCCGTTCTTACGTAATTCGAAACTATCGTTAGTACACGACGATTCAATATTTACCAAAAATTTTCAGGAAAATCAGGAGTACAGGAGCTTTGAGTAAGCGTCGTCATATCGCTGAATCGTTACGTGTTATTTTATTATCAAATATGACTTTCGTTACTTCGTTCAACGTAGCACGATTCGAATTTTGTTCCAATTCAACTTTTCCGCGGTTCGATTATCGAAAACTTACTCTTCGGAAATTCAACAACAAATCCCACAGCTAGAAAATTACGTCGCATTCGTTACCTTGGTCATCGACATGAAAAAATCGCGATTGTTTTTTTACGCCAGCGAGTGTTCTTTTATATAGTGTTTTTACATGTATTGGGATGGAAGTTAAGTGATTGTGGATTTTGTTATTAGATGGTATTGGCAAATACCAACTAATTGGTCTTCCGATTAGCCACAAGCTGCGCTACTATTAATTCGAATAAGATAAATCGTATCGGGTTCGTTTCACTAGTCGAAAACACAAACAACATAGTCTCTCGTATTCTTCAAATTTATACTCGTCGAGGACAATCAAATGAAAAACACTTTTAGCTACTTTTTTCTATCGCTCCTCTTTTCATTATTTCAAGTACCTACTTATACCGTACTCTCTCAGAACTCGATGGATTGTTACGTTAAAGAGGCTATCGAAGTTTTTAAGACACCGAGGTGAAGCAGGATTCAAAAAAAGATTGGAAAACACTGGTTTATATGTAACATAGTGTAACGTAGAAGGGATAGAATTACGAATAGATGTCGGTACCATTTTACCATCGAAACGCCCATTCATTTTATACACGTCGTTTCTCAGAACTTTGTCGACTAGAAATGCAACTTTTCCCGAGAATATCAAAATCATTATTAGAAGCGGTCGAAACGAAGCATGCTCGAAGAAGGATTAGGATACATCGCTCCGCGGTCTCGTCGCACATTTCGCACCAAGAGTCACTGTTCTACTTGCAGGATGAATCAGAAACGGTCCATATAACTTCGACTGGCTCCGCATGAACTGAGTCACTATATTCTGGACTGTAAATGGTGGACTTGTCGAGTAAACGGCTCGTTTGATGTGACTCTAAATATAAAATCACTTCCTCGAGGAACACGTGCCGGAAAATGAGGCTGCGCTCCGTACGATTACACGGGCTACTGAAACCTCTTCATTAGCAACCGAGCAAAAACCATTGCCGCTGTTAATACGGGCCATATGCAACGAATGCGAATGAGATTCCACCGTTCAAACTAGGAACACCATATTTCATCGCCGTCAATTCATCCTTCTTCGAAACACATTAACCTCGGGGAGAGAGAGAGAGAGAATTGTTTGATTAATTGGTAGATACAAGTTTCTTGCGTTCTAGTTGGTACGGGGCGACTAAATATACACGTAGTTCGTAAGGGATGGTTAACTCGTCAAACACGAAGCAGCGGAATAATACGCGAAAATTGTGTAAACGTAATATTGTCTTAAGAAAAATATGTATATTCGTTGCTTGAGAATTTTGTGTAAGTTTCGACTTTTACTAACAGTAACATACAAAATATATCAAATGTCTGCGGTATGAGATAGATAAAATTTACAAAATTTTACTCCTATTGTAGAATTTCATGATCGTGTCGTTATCTTTTTATTGCGTTGTTTAATAATTCCATTAACAATCCTGCAAACCGAGTGCCATCAACTTGTAAAAGCTCGAATCTCAAATTACTAGGCCGTGGATTCGTTTTATCCATCGAATCAGCTATAGCGTCCACTCCTCTTTGTGTATTTTATATATCTTCGTGCATTACACGCATCCTGCGGATTTTTACATTTTTCAATTTTGCATAAATGCATAAAGATCCGCAGTCTACCGCTCAGTTAAACCTATCAACTGCAATCTCCGCCGCATCCTTCTTATTCACTTTGCTTCCATACCATAACCAGCTTCTTCTTTGTATTGCGAAATACGGTTAGTTATCGAAGAACGAGATAAAAACCGTCTACTGTCACCAATTTACACAGACTGACCATCTTTTGACCAGCTATTGTACAATACGCGCTACACGGATCGGTAAACTGCTGCTGTAAAATTAACGTCGAGCCCTGGTAGGACGTTAGAATCTGGAAGAGAGCGAGGTCAGTCGCTGTAGACTGTGAGATCGAGTTCAGAGAGCGTAATCGCCGGGATCGTTCTGTAGGAAACTCGAGCCCGCTAAGAAATCGTGGGCAGGATAATGAGGTCACGCGTATAAAACGTTTCTAGATGGATCGCAAATCCTGAATGTGACTTGCCTGTCGCTTCGTAGGCGGTTCGAACGAGCCATAAAGTGGGACACCAGTTTTTGGAAAATTTTAATATTTTTCTTACCACTGGATCACTTACGACTGACACCTGCTGTAGGGATTTGTAAAAGAGAGTGGGAAACTTTGCAACATTGTCTGCAAGGTTATATTTTACACGGATATATGTACCTGTTATCGTTCTTGATATTTTTCTATTTCGTTTCTTGCGAATGTTATGAATTTGATTTACTAAATGAAAGCAAAAACGCGGTTTTCCCACAGAATTTTTTGTATCTTCATGTATCCGTAAATTTGTTTACTACGATTACTATTACTTAACTCACGAGTATCCGAGTACGCAAGAGATTGGTTGGACGCAAAGCCTTCGGGTTTATCAACGACGAGTAGCGTCATTAACAAGTAACGTTATATTTCGTGTTTCTTTCTCTCGAGTTTTCTCGACGAATATTCGCAAACATTTGCATAAACGTTCGCAATCTGGTAACGATTTCTTGTCCAAGTACTATAGAACGATTCGACGTACGCGAGCGAAATTCTAGAAAGCATATTCAGCCCATTACGGATCGCGTCACCTGAATAACATTCATCTCGCTTCAATAATCTAGAAAAGAGAAAACCAATCTAGAATACTATCTTATACTCGTATTGACGTGAGCGTTGATCGGTTCGATCGATCGAGCAATAAAAATTGTCGACAGTTCCGCTGGTTCTGAGAACGGGGCAGACCCAACGACCAGGTTTCCATGTGGCTTCTTTAATTTTACACGAGAATAGTGTTTGCAATCTTGTTACTATACATAAAATATTACGTGTACATAGGAAATCAAACTGAAGACAGAACCGGCTGCGAGTATCGTTCTTTAAACCGTTCCTTTCGAGTGGCATTGTGCAAAGTGTGCTAGGACTCATTGACGTAATCGAATTGGCATCGCGAGCGTCATTGAATTCGAAAGTCGAGGGATTTTACGTTATGAAACAGAGTGCGTATCTTCTTTTACTGCTCTTACTATCGTCTGTAGCACTCGAAGCTGTTAGACGATCGAGCACATAGGCAAACACGCTTCACGACAATATCGACCAGATATTTTAAAGAACGAAAAAATAAAAGAGGACGATCGATACTGAGAGGAGTCGATCGTTACCGAAGATCTTATAAAAATATGTTTCTCATTTCTCTGTTCTTCGATACAAGACGCAACGTACTAATACTCGAACTAAGATCGAAGTACGAAACTTGTATCAGAGATACAACTTGTATCAGAGTACACAATGCAAGCTCTATAGTAACATTTCTATAAAAATGTTGGTTTTAGGCTATTTAATAATTCCACTGCTAGTGACACGATCGAATGACGAATCACAAACAGGACATCTAATCTCACAAATATGTCATAACGAAATTGTCAAGTATACAATCTTACGGAGGAATCCACAGGAACGTAGACAAAATAAGAAAACAGGCTAACGCGAGTACAAATATTTTCTCCAAACTACATTGTTCTCAGAGAAGGAACAAGAAAAAAGAGAAAAAACGCATTAAGAAAGAAATAGTCGTAAAGAATCTTAAGATCAGACAATTTGTTCCCAGCGGTTGACCTGTTCCCTCCGTTTCGGCTCGCACAGAAACCAGGCTTTCCTTGGAAATCAAAGGCAGATCTGTGTGTATCTCGATGATCGTATCGCAGGAAACACCTACATAGAGAGCCGCGGCCAGGATAACGAGGACACAGGTACAAACACGTCGAAAGAACCGTTTGACTCGGTGTCTTAACGTTCCTGACTTCTCAAGCGGACATCGTAACTCTGCCCGTTGATTCTCTTGCCAGGTTAAACGGATTAGATCGGCACTGAATGGGAAAATAGCCATAATTCCGCTTATTCGGATCGGATAAGGGCCGAGATAATATTTCCATAACGGTACGATGTTTCTTTTCCCCAAGGATTTCCCCTGGTGAACACGTTTTCTTCACTTTGTGATCCGACCTTCTCGACTCGGTTCTATTCGTAGATGTTGCGAGCACTCGTTTTGCTCGCGACGATGTTTGTCTCGAAGCAACGTTCAGATTCGCGATACGGCGAATAATAGCGATTCGCGCGAACTCGAACGCTATTGTGCGTGTTTTATATTTTTGTATCTCGTTTTTGTTTACCGTAACGAGATACGACGACTATCGTGATCGATCGTATCGGTAAAATTTCAACGAAATCTGGAAATCTTTATAGTTACAGGATATTTATACTTACGAGTTAGAAGACGCTTGTTGCTAGCGTTCATTGTTGTAAAAAGATTAATCTCTGCGCGTGTTTGCGGCAAATGTGACTTGTGTAATACGTATTTACAAACGTCCTTGCTTGCAGGTCATATTTTTCTTTTTTTGCTTTAACGTCAATCGTATCTTTGTAAACGATGATTGTACAAGAATTTAATCGGACATTGCGACTGCTCAACACTTTCTAAAACACAGCGATATTTGTCGAAGGTTGTGATTTCGCGCGACGAGTCGTTAACAACCGCATTACAACGATTCGTGCAACTGTAAACAATCGATGAAGAAAACGATCTGTCTTATCCGTGTCTCTTAAAATTGTACAACCTCGGATGCTTTCAACAGACTCGTCACTTTACAGAAAATATAGTCGACAGTAACAATAAACTGTATTCTTTCGTATCCTTGGCATACCGACGTGTTCGGAAACTGTGCTCCATCTGACAACGAAATTGGTGTTGTTGCAAGGGTTATTATCAGAACGTCCTCCATCGGTTTTCGTCTCCTTCGGACGCGTTGTTCGATGTTTCAGCATAAGGGAGACATGTTTCTTTATTTATAACCAATCTCGAATATACAAGGAACGAAACGCACTCAAGGATGATAATAAATTTCATCTCCATTGACCTCGCGTTAACCAGTGATATATTTTATGAGAAAAGCGAATGTACAGACAGATCGAGCCATTATTAATTGCGCTTGTGTGACAAAAAGATAGAAACGAGTAACGAGGAAAGTCGAGATTAATGGAAACAGAGACAAAAATTAAACGAACAAATAGATCTACCGATTGTATTTCTGTTTTACTCCGCTGTATACTGGACATTCGAATTTTTAGGTTGTCATCCAAGTTCAGAACATCTCGTTAACTAACAAAGACAGAATTGATACGAGCTAAATCGCCTAAAAACATCAATATATAACCTCGTTGGTATCTCTACCATCATTTCTATGTCTTTTTCAAAGCTCCACGCAATTATATTATATACCTTTCGATCGCTCGAGGCAGCAAAAACATCACACGCGGCGACAAATCTAATCGCGTCCATCGAATCTTTCCATCGATTCATTATGTTGTATGTACTCGTTTCTAAGGTAATCGATATAGAATCGTATCTTCCAGCCTGTGTTTGCGCAGTACACAGTCGCCATAGGAAGCTACGAAATTTTGACGCGCATCAGACTGATTTACAGAGCTGATGAAAGATCGTTTCATCGGAGAATAAGCGATAATAATAAATATCCAAGTAATGCAAATAATTTTCCTAGCTCGCGATGTCTCATAACGGAATAACGACAAAATAGCGGGAACCATCCGCGTGAATTACGCGATAGCGAAACTGAACGTAAAATAGCGGGTAAACAATCGCATTTCTTCACTCTGGTATCGACAGCTCCACTCGTTACGTACGATAAGTAAAAAAAAAAGACTACGGATAATTAATGGTACGAGGAGCAAGATCTCGTCTGGTTGTTTCCACGATCGACGGATAATTACAATAAAATGCACCGTGTAGTCGACTGCCGACGATGTGTCGTTAATGTTCGGCTTTTTTCCAGAGAAAATTACATACATTCTATATTTACGTTCCAATTAAAATGGTCGAGTGGATTACGACAACTTATGAAACGTGGCAATTTAGTTAAGTGGAGATTCTTGACAGGTATCAACGTTTTGTCGTTTCCTTGCGATTACAAATTTGTAGAATTATCGGCGTATTAATTCTCTTGACGGCGATATTACGTTGATTATAGTGAGGTCCGTGAAATGAATGGGATTAGGATTGAATTAGGAACGAAATTATCGTATAACGGAGGCTACTTTGCCTTCCGTGAAAGAGCGATTTGAAAATCCGATATGTTCAGGTACGAGGAAAAGCTTGTATGAAAATATCAGCTACCTTCGCGTGGAGACTAACAGTTACATCGGCCTGAATTTGAAGGAAAAATTCTTACCGAATGAATCAAGCGGCGCTGCTCAATGAGACCTCAAACGTACCAAAATAAACGAGGAATATAACTGTAAAGCATTCGTCGAGTCGCTTCCGTGTGACATTAGCGTCGAACATGAATGAGTCACAATAAAAAAGATACCGAGAAGTTCGTATTATAAATCGGAGATGTAATTGAACAGTGGCAATAATTGAGAAAATTAACAAGCAATGATTATATTATCTCCTGTTAAACGATTACGATGAACTCTCGTTTCGCCGAAGATACGAACGAATCTAATTAAGCGATTAAAAGATGTGTATACCGCGAAAGGAAAATACAGTTTCTTCGCAAATTGAATTTATCTCTTCGTCGAAGAAATCGATAGAATTTATACGTTACAAATATCGAAAGAATTTCGTTGATAAGATTTCGTTGAACTCGTTGTAACAATAGTGGTAGTCTTAATATCGAACAGACATCCTGCAGCGTTTATTACAAATTACCATTCTGTTCCTCGCAGGGATGCTTGTCATGTTCCTTTTCGCAAAGCCTATATACGATCCTCGATAGGTAAATGTCTGTCCTAACGAACATGCAAACTACTCTCTTATTTTAATATTTAACGTAATCCACCTAAAATCAGCTGCTGGCCCACGCTTTGCGAATTTATGTTCTATTCGCTTTCTTTGATCGGTGTACGTGCACTCTATCAAGGGTTTTCGGTGCCTTTGGAAGCTCGCCAGAATGCTCTGTATAATGCTGTTACAATGCTAATTCCTGATCGCAATGTCTTGCGGTGCCAGGCGAAATTATGCGGCCCAGTCTGCCAACCTTATAGTGCTTTATAGGCGTTTGTACGTGGCACGCGGGTCCGCTTATCGTATCGACGTCAATTCAACCAAAATACTGTTTCATTTGCGTAGTTGGCTACAACTCGTTATAGGAAAGATACGCGAACGATCGATGATAATTAATGTTCGCCGTTGGAACCAGCTTCGGCAGACTTGTTTCTGCTATTCCGAGTTAAACGATATTTCCATTCTTTTTTTCCTGTTATTCCCTCTGCGAGGTATAAATGTTCTATCTTTCTGGAATGCGCGTATTTGCAATACGAGATTGTGGAATTATCGAACTGATCCAATAACTAAAATGTATCTCAGAATCGTTGTTATATTTCTTCTTTCGCTTTGGAGTAGCGAGCAATCTCTAAAGCTTCAAATATCAACATTGTATCTGAACCACTGTGCGATCAGTGGAACTAATTATTGTAAAAAGAGAAAAAGAAAAAAAGCAGTGGTAAAATCTTTTCAAATCTAACATTTAGAACCTTGTGCAATCAATTATTTTAATTTTTCTTTTGCTTGCTCAAAGAAATTGCTTTAAAGCTTGCGAAAGAATGTTTTCTTCTTTCAACTAATAACAATATGTATTCTTACACGGTGGTAGGAATTTCAATAACAAGAAAAATATCCATAATTATTTCGTAGCGTGTAAATCGTATTAAACTATACACAACAAATTGTACAACTTAATGTTTACGACTGCTGTACGTAATATTCTACGTATCTCGATCTCTAATACAAGCTTCCAATTAACTCGCCTTTCATCACGGTTCGCATAAACCAGGTATTACGTTTTCATTAATCGGCGTTGATTTTCACGTACAAAGTCTTATGTATCCATCTCAACCTTGCGGTGAAAGACAGCATTTACCACTTTCTCTAGGTATAGTGGGAGTTCGTTTTACCCATACGCAGGATCCAAGTACCCAGGTACCGTCTTTTTTTATTTTCCATAAACTTCTATGCAATTTATGTGTA
This sequence comes from Bombus impatiens, assembly GCF_000188095.3. NCBI lineage: Eukaryota > Metazoa > Arthropoda > Insecta > Hymenoptera > Apidae > Bombus > Bombus impatiens. Next base: position 56,307 of record NT_176644.1, read on the forward strand.
CGCGTAACTTCTAAGCGCCAGCGTAAATTCTGTTTTCTTGATCAGGCTCGTCGCAAGACGAAACATAAGCAACGCGTGAAACACTTTATCTATCCGCTCGTAAATCATAACGATACAACTGCCACGAGGATAAAAGATTACACGCAACGTATCCGAGTCGAGCTTAAGAAAAATAATTACTTTCTTTTTGTTTTTTCAAGCTTCCAATGCAAACGATAATTTCCATGTCCCACTTTTCTCTATTATAAATTATCGTAATTGATTTTTTCCTTTCTATTTATTCCGATGTACAAACGTCGAGAAAGACATAATAGATAAGTGCTTCTATGATGAAACAGGATCCCGTAAAAAATGTGTTGAAAGTCCAAGCAACGGTTTCTTAACGATGTTTCATTTTCTGTGACCATCTTTTAATGCTTATGAATGAGAGCGTAGTTACGTAACCGACGATATATTTTATCCGTTTCAAATGTACAGTTTTAATTAGGTTAATGATAGGTCCGACCTGAATGGTAGATCGTGCGGGATAGACAGTCCGTTAATTTAATTGGCTTATGTACGCTATAAAGAATATTCTTGCAAATTAATCGTTTAAGCTAAAAAAGATTAATAGAAAATTCATCAAACTGGTTGATTTTATTTTACACCAGTAAACGTGGCAGTAAATTAGCTTACGAAGTAAAATGGCAAAATATAGGAACATCGGGGAGAATTTCTGATAAATGAGAGATTCGATTATCATTGACCCAAGTATAATCCATTTTTAATCTCTTCTACAAGTTTATTAAAGAAGCGAGGACGAGACGCGCAAAGTTTCCTAATAAGCAATAATTGCTCAAAAGCGATATTTTTGAAGGAGTAAATATTCTTTCAAAGAATCGCAATATCCTTCGTGTCTTGTTGCTTGAAAATACCACTAATAATTAACCAATACCGAGTATCGAGACTAGAACACGTTTCCGAAGCAAACATTTTTTCTCACGTTATATTTATTCTCTCTACTCTATTTTTATCCTCGTTTCAGTTTCTTGATTTGTGAAATTTATGACACCTTTTAAAGAAGCCACACTGTGGTTAAAGTTTTACCATGGGAATAATATTTCACATGTACCAACCTAATGCCAGAGTCGTGCGAGATTCTTGAATAGATGCTCGTGAAATAACGTGGGAGGCCCTTTACCTTCCATCCCTCTTCAACAGTTGTTCGAATTATTTTTAACACCACGCTACCCCGCTGAGCTTCGACATTTCTTTCCTTCATAGGTCGGCTGAAGGACTCTGCTGAGCCACATGATCGACCATTGTTTAATTAATCTCTCGCCTTATAATGTTATCGCTCGTAACGTGATTTATAGACCAAATACAGCAGCTATAAAAGTTATCTGTAGATCACCGTATTTGTTATATTCATAGAAACAAAGTGAAGAACGCAAGAATCAAAGAACGAGGGAATTTGAGAACCCTAAGAATCCAAAAGTTAAAATTCAAAATTCAAAACAAGATTTTCTTATTATTTCTTAGATTGCAAGAATTATGATGCAAATAAATTACTATTTTTCCGCGAAGCACCAACAATTCGGAATTCAAACTGTAAAATGATCCCAGCGCAGTAGCTCGCAATGTCTACGCTATTCGTAGAAAGATGGGAAGACAGGCGAATTCGAATGGAACAGCGCTGAGCCCACGGAATTAAGCGTGGCGATTAGTTAACTTTACGGGGAAAACTTCACTGGCGGTATTTAAACGTTGTCATTGTAACATTTCATTCTTAATGACGATCATGTCGGCCATACGTCCATTTCGACCGTATAACCATCGTCACCGTTACCATTTTATGGCCACCATTTCGAGCGAATTTGCGCGACACTCGCGCATATAAACGATCGCTGTTATTTCCTTACGGCCGAATAACTTTCCAAATTTTCTATCTATCTACATATGTGCCTTTTCTCAATGAAAAATTCCATCCCAGCTCTCTCACTCTGGTTCGATGATATTCCATCTGCAATTTTCCATCTGCGATTTTTCATCTATAGTCGCTATTACTCCATCGATTCCAGGCATCGATTTTCAGCTCGCGTACACAGCCATCCGATAAATTATCCTCAACCTCGACCTACGACGGAATTGCCGAGAGAAAACAGTGGATTACGGCAACCAGTGACTTTCTCTGACAGAGTGAGCGACTGGTATAAGCGAGTTCGAATACGCCGTCCAACATTCCGAGTTTTCTAGTCAAATCGCCGGTTTTGGACGTATTTAACTAGCAAAAATACGTACACCGTACGTGAGTAAACATAGACACGGGACACATTAACGAGTAACATGTAACGATTCTACTATAATTTACTTGGATTAATTTCATAAACGACAAATGTATTTTCTTGTTTGGTAAAATTGATCTGAAATTCTAGCGCATTATGTTCTTCTTAGAAAGTCTAAGTTCTTTTTTTTTCGAAATTTTATTAGGACTCTTATCGAAGATAAAACGGAGGAATTATAAATACGACAATGCTTACAATATGTCTCATTTCCCGATACAAAAGTAAAACTCGGAATATAAACGGAATACAGATAGTTGGCGCACTCGAAATCCTAGTATAACATTTGACTATGATTTGGTGAAGATCGATTTTGAAACGGATGAAATACGTGCACTTAGGTAATGAGAGGAGGATATAGTCGAGGATCGAACGTCTTTCGGATGAAATTCGGCGTGAAAAACGAGATTCCATACGGTTAGCAAGTTTCTGAAATGTTCTAGAAATCGAAATAGTAGAATATTCCATTTTGAGTATTAAATATCGCAATTCCTCTACAAAGTAGCGAGGCGGTTCCCATTAAGCTCTACTTGATAAAATTATCGCGACGAGAATACGAGTTGCTTATATGAATAATAAAAATAAGTATCTTAGAGTGGTAAAGAAAATATCGAAAATTATTCCCATAAATAATTGCTGCAACAGAGACAAAAACCAGAAGCAGGATTTCAAAAATTCCATCGAAATGGCTATTATTATTAATATTGATTCGGACAGCCCACGCAAATAATGAGATATATAGGTAGCCAAAAAAGCAGACCTCGAAAAACTTTGTAAATTGGCTACTTTCCTTAAACGGACGAGCGACATTATTCTCGAGAAAAATAGCACCAAATGGTCGATTAATCACGTTCGTGACGCAAACACCGAAATGTGAAAATTAAATCGATGATACACAACGTTCTCGCGTTACATTTACGCTTCGCGTAAATTTTCCTTTTCACGATGTTTTATCGTGTTACGAAGGTAAATAATCGACATGCAGACCTAAGGGAAAATTCTATCATGAAGATACGCGTGAAAGCAACGTTCGATATCCGGTGCAATTACCTGAAAAAGGTTCGACAATTTTGTCATGGAGATAACGAGACGAGTGAATTAAAATATGTAATTCGAAATAAAAACTGTCGAGGTGAGCGAATTGCGATAATTTGAAACACAGACAACGAAATGCACGAATTGTGAAAATGTTTGGCAGAAAATATAAACGCTTCCATTAACACGATTAATCAAAAATTCGTGCAGAAATATGATTAATAAAAACGAAAACATGGTCGGGTTACAAATGTTTCACAAGGAAAGAAGAAACATGGAATTTATCATTTCCACGTTTATACGTAGTTCTTAAATTAAACTCACCAAACTGTATATATCTCACTTGTTACACCAAAGCGTTTCTTCGAACTATCATTGTCGACTTTTATCGCAGTACACGTATACACAAAAGATAAGGAGCAAACTGTGTCACTCAAACGTACACATGGAATATCACGCCCACCGTTACAACACGCTGCAATACACCACTGTGCAATATCACGATTCGTTTAAATATTTATTGTTTAATCGAGAGGATTCACGCTATTCGACGATCTGGACAACGCTGCGAGCCATCTAACGCTACCTTCGACGAGACCATAAAGCGGTCGTACGATGAGTGATCGCTTGTAAACCGAATTTTTCTATCTGAGTCTGGAGAAGGCCCGCCTACTTTTTATTTCACGGGCATGTGACTGCCTTTGCGTGTCACTTTTGATTCGTCCAACGTCAGATTTTATGAGAATTGTTTGGCGTAACGTTGCTTCCATGATTTTACGACGAAGGTGGCTGGTTCGATCGAAACTCGGGCTGAACAGAAACTGAAAAACTCGAAGTTGGAGAGAATACCGAAAATACGTTGCTTTTAAATTCATCGTTTTTAAAAATTTACGAAACAATTCTATCGTCGAGAAATATCTTCGTAATATTCATAAAACTTTCTGGGGAAACGTAACTTTCATGATTTTACGACGGGGGTGGTTGGTTCGATGGAAGTTCTTATTGAACGTCTTAATTTTATTAGCTCGATCCTCTTGCACAATCGTTTACTAGCTAATAATATTAGCGAATAAACAGGTGACAAATTATAGATTATACAACCCTCTTATAATTTTACACGTTACGAATACGAATAGAACGATCGGATGATCTGTAACGTTGAAAATTTACTTGCAAAGTTTCATTTACTTTCCCATCAAACTTGACCCTGCTACATATACAAGAGAATTTATTGAGAATGAAAATAAAATATGAATGAATGTAATAAAAAGTATCGTATAACAAAAGGAGTTTTGCTGTTAATTGCCACTCATCTAAATTAATTATCGTTTTAAATAACACGATTTAGTATACAATGTTTTAAAAATATTGTTTACAATTTATAATATTCTAATAGTATGTGTCTTTTTCGTATTGCAACCCTAAATTATCAAAAATGATGCAGCAAAAATATAAATTCATGAACTTTCCTAGATCATTGCAAAGAGATACCAAAAACCCAAAACAAAGTCGTCGTGGGATTATGCAACGATTATGGGGGACCATGAAAAGGAAACCGACTGGACACTCTCTCCGGACCTATTCGGTCACCGATCAACCTTAACCTCCTTTCATTCCGGAATAGGGAAATCGGCAATTATGGCAAACTTGTTACTTTCTCCGTGTGTGTATTACGTTGAGCATAACATTACACGCGTAATACGTAAACACAGGAGAGTGGACGTGCCCGAACAGAAAACGAAACCAAGCCGAACTGGCCTGACTAAAATTGTCCACTATTTCGCAGAGTCTAAAATTAGATAAACTAAAGTCAGATAAAGTTTGGGAACCATACTTCATAAATACGACGAAACGAAAAATTCAGATATTTTTCGGACGATATTAGCGTAGTTTTCATAGCTTCACTGTCCAATTTTTCTTGAAGAAGAATGTGACAATACGTCAAGACTATTCGCTGTGTGCAAATATCGATGGCTGAATGCCACTCTCGACGTGTTTGAAATAAAAAATTCTCTTGTATTCGCAGGCTAAAAACTATCGTAAACTATCTGTCTAAAATTTAGAGTAAAATTTGTGAAAAAGTTTCGCTGGTACTGGGACTAATTCGGCGCACTCGGTAAATCACTAGCGCAAAGTTACCTTCGTATCGGTTCCAATTCCAAACTTTCGTTCGGTCACAACGGTATAACGAAACAAGTTTCCAAATTCGATTCTATCGAAAACGAAGAGCATGGTGAAAAAAATATTTGTATTCCATATTTTCGATATCGCCTCGCACAGAATCGCGGCAGCTTGTAACAAAAAGCAATGAAAGAGATAACGATCGGGACGATAGAAAGGATCACACCGTGGAACTGGTAGAATTTTTTAATTGGCCCAGACCAACAATGAATCCGCGTTTCCACACTTTAGTTTACGTCACTCGTCGATACCGTGTTTCCGCTAATGAAGCAAAATTCCCAGAGTGTACACGAGACACGGGAAACGTTTGTCTTGTGTCAGCGTACCTTATAATCGGTACCATCGACGTGCTCCACCGCGCGGGAAAAAATTCCTGATAAATTGCTGGGGAAACGCTCGAGCGGCGCATTCTCGTTCACGAATACGCGCGGACACCACTGAAACCATTATGTCGTTGCATCATATGAGCCAGCGCCGCGCGATCCACGTGAGTTTAATATCCTAACCTCGTTTCAGTTAATTACTCGTGATTAGCCTGAAGACAATCTGAACTAGGTCTTGCCACGTAACTCCTCCCATATGTCTTTGAACGTCGACCCATTCGGTTCGCATTCTTTCTTTCCTCCTTCTGCCACGTTATGAATTTTTCGTTTTCTCCTTTTTTACCTCTTGGCGATGCCTCCTCTTATTTTATTTCAGCCGAACGACGACTCACACGAGCAGGTATCCCTTTTGTACAGGGTGTCCCAGTAATTATAGTACAATCGACACGAAGCCGATTACTTGAAACAAACTCGAACCTGCTACCGAACGGTTTCGCTTCAATAAATTCGTCGCTGTTAGGAGAGTAGTATATTAATAAAACGAGACGAAAATAAATAGATAAAACGAGATCTAGCCTTTGGATGGCAAAGGCTTATCCGATTCTGATAGGTATAATTATATACTTCACGTTTATTGCTTTCTAATTATAAAATAGCTTCGCGCGTTCAATTATATCACGTTGTTCGTTCAGTTATACTATTTCAAATTATACGAATATAATTCTATTCCTCAAATGAATTTTATTATCGCACGACGGTGTACATTACTTTCGTTTAAAACTCTTTGCTCCGTCAATGTAAATACAATAAGATGTTTGACGTGTATGTGACGATATTTACGCGACAGGTTTGAGCAAACCTTTGTCAAGCGAGGTTTAAAAGAGATAGATAACTTGTAGTCGTAAGTGTCATGGTATTGCGGAAGGTTAAAAGGCAACAGTTCGATACATATAAACCAACGTTCTACACAAAATCATCTACATAAACCAATATTTAGATACTGTTTCTTCAGAAATATATGGTAGGATTTTAGTAATTTTCTCTGTATTTTACATGTTCCGTGACTGGGATATTCTATATTATTATAACGATCATCTTCAACGACATTTTTCATCGTCGCCTGATAATAAATATTCCATCACGAACAGCTGATTTCTTATAGCTGGCTCGATCATTGGAAACGACAGTGGAACATGAATAGTCTGGGTGCAGTCGAGTGTTAAATATACGCCTATGAAATATTTTTAGGTGTAGCTTTTGCTTCGATGCTTCATTCCACGGAATAACGCAGGTTTGCTCGTGCGTGAAGCAAATTGGACGGCGTTTGATAATCGTCGATGATTCTTTCAATGTCCCAACGATCAAGTTCTCTCTCCGCCTTTATTTCGTCGCGGATATTAGTTCGTTAATCTTCATAAATTTATTTCGATAAGAATTTATTGGAAATATCGGATTGATTAACAAAGCAGGAACTTCAAGCTGATAAAATGTCGGCGCAAGGCTTCCGCTAATTACATCTCTTTGATTTACGCGAATTGTTCAAGCTGTACTTTTCTAGTTATGATTAATGAACGAAACCTCTCAGGATACACCTACAAAGTACTTAGCAATTTAAATAAGTTCGTGCGCCAAAAAAAAAAAGTAGATCAGTGATATCATTATTCTCGTGTCGCGTATGCGGTGAATTTTCATTTAAATATCACACAGGAATAAAATTCTAATGCATCCAACGTATACGACGAATTTTCGAATGTACTTTCCAATCATTTTCGTTCGTGCGACACGACATTTGATATCTGATAAAGCTCGTGGCAATATCGGAAATGGAATTTGAAAAATCATCGTACGTAGCGAAAATATTTACTACGCGTTTTACGAGAGTTTGGTTAATAATTTGCAAAATATATAGATAAAACAGATATTATTTTTTCCGTGCGTTACACGCTTTAATATCGTACAATAATTTGTTTTAGATGCTAGCCATCATCAGAAATATTCAAATAAGGGTCTGCGCATACAGAATTTGCATAAAATTCCTCCATCCCAGAAATCCATTTCACGGGTACGTTCATCGTTTAAAGTCAATGAAACGAAATTCACGTGAAATACGAATGGTTGTCTGACCTGGTTTTCAAGTTATGGTCGTTTTTGTGTTTCAAAGCTGCTTCTAACAAACTGAACTGCTGTAACTAATTCCACAGAACTGTTTACCATTGAAGTCTGCTATATGTACATCCAGATAAGGATCTGAAGCTATTGAGCACATCAAACCGATCGTTTCGAACATTCTATTCAGACGAATACACGTTTATCGAGCGAATTAACGTGAATAACTCGTATTCGTAAAAAAAAAAACATTAAATGGATCGTATATCAGCGTGTATTACGTTATTTTTTAAATATCAAATTTCATCAAAGGCCACTCTCCGTGTGTCGTATAGCTTACTTTACAGTTAGTGTGCAATTTAGCTGCTGGGATTAATTTACTTGTTTATTCCGATTTCTTAGAAAAGTTCAAATTCTAAGAGTCGAATTCTATCTATAAATCTAGGAGATACATTGCAGAAGATTCTAAGTATTATATTGACAAAACATGGAATATTTTTCTTGTAAGGAAGAAATTCTTGTTTATTAAAAATTCTCATATATTAGATAGGCTAACATCGCTAGATTAAAATTTTTATCAAATCGTTGCAATTTTTAACACCAACGCTTGTGTTGTGGCGAATATTTTCTGACGATAATCTGTATCGATTATTACCACAGTATTATCTCATCTGCCATTCGTTTCAAACATTTTCACCACTTCCCTGTTTACGGAACTTGCTTACTACGATATCGTACGTTTTATAGTAAACTAGTCTACTACGAATATCACGATTCATTCACAAATTTTTATTCACCTCGAACTCTTCCTAGCTATATTTCACGTCTTAAAATACTTTCTACGCTCTGAACTATAATGTATTTCAGCCAAAAATAAAAAAGTACTCCTACTAATCTTCAACAGTGTCATTCATTCTCCTGCTTCATACAGACGATCATGCAACCAAAATTTCATGATATATAACCCACAAACTTTTTTCCAGAGGAAAATTCGTTTCTTTCTCCGCTTGGGTTATTTCCATATTGCGATGTTTTTCTCGCGGAAATAATTCAAACCGCGTGTTCTCTCGCTTCTTTTCGCGTAATTAATCGAACCTAATTTTAGAGGATGCATTCTTCAGCATATGAATAAGATAACCAGTTTCAACTGCTTTTTCAAGCTGCACATTGAGACACGAAAAATGAGTTTCAAGACAAAGTTGGACGTTACTAGGGAAATAAAAGAAGTTGAAGAACGCGAACATTTTACGCACATTGACGCGATACTTTTAATCCCTGACTCTTTCACGGCTACCTGGAAATTTGCTGTGTAGAACCGCGTTTACAAAATTTTAAAATCGCATATTGTAGGAGACAAGGAAATATTTGTACATGGATATTAGTCATCTCTGTGTGTACTTAAGAAGAATTGGCTTGCGATCACAGCCATTCTTCTCTCTTAGCCGAACACGGAAATCTGACAGGATCGACCTTCGTAGAAGATTTACCCAATGTATTATACAATAGCGACGTATAAATAGGATCAAGTACCTCTGGCAATTTAACTGAAATTGGCTTTTACCTGCATGGAAAGTCACATGCTTGCAAATATCGTGTAGAAGCAGCGACGAAATTATTTGCAACGATCGCGAGAAATTATGCCCCGCAAAATGTGATTGTTTCCCCTCGAGCAAGTATTCGGCAGGAAATTTCTGCGATATTAACGTCGAAATTGAGTTAGAGCTTTTCCTGCATCGACGGCACCGGTGATCGGTTAACAGATATTGAATTTTAGAGGCCGCGAAGCATTAAATCACAGGGATGTAACCATTGATTAATCGCTAATTACGTGTTTACCACAACGCTCGTCGATTCAGGAAAATGTTTGGCAATCGGAATCAACTAATTGTCCATTTAACTTGCATTTCTAATTTCTCCTCGTACAGACGTGCTATCGTAAAGGGCAGAATGCCATCAGGTACGTACGTAGATCGCATCTTTGTTGTTGAACCATCGATCAGAGATTAATTTAATAATTTATACGGGTAATAAATTTTTGGTAATTATCGATAGTTCTTAGTTTTCATATCTCAATTTTCTACTGCTCTAATTCTTGTCGACGATTCGTAAAAGTATTTATCGTAATATCGTATCTCTAACGTCTCATACTTCACTGAATCTTAAAATGCTATGGATTTATATTTTTATGTAAGCACGCGTTGAAAAACGTATTATATATTGCTATTAATATTATCGTTAACTAAAGTAATTTATTAGGAAAGTACGATAGATAATATCAATGATACTACAATGGATAACTTCGATACATAATACGCGATAAATGAATATATTCATAAGAAACTGAGGCAAAACATGTATACGTTTATATATACACATATATTTTGCAAGAAAATTTGCAACAAACTAATTCACTGCATTTAACCATCTCGATCATCAATTCGATAATCATGGCAGTGAAATATTAATTTTCTGGGCTAAACACAACGAGAAAGTACGCTCGCGAGAATTTATGGTCTACTAGCAGCGCGTTTATGTAACGATTCCTCTATTCGCGATCATAAAACTGTAACGAGGTCTCTTCCGAAACAAAAAGCGGGAAAAAAGAGCAGCTGGAAAAAGAAGTCTCTCGTAATCGATGCTTATCGAAATTACTCTCTCACAGCGCGATATAATTGCACGCTTCTCAGAAATCGCTTAACCGAGACGCTTAAACCGTTCCAAAAGCGTCCTCAATTTTATAATGAAGCTAATTTCACGATGACTTACAGACACGGCGGAAAAATCTGGGGAAAAATGTAGGAGAGCAAGGAAAGAAGTTTTTCGCCACTAAACGCTTCAAATTTGGCTCCAAATTATATGCTTCATTAAACGAACAACGATGATATGCATCGATGTTTCGTAATTGGAAACAGCCTCTTCAATTACGAGCTTTAGCGAACATTCGAGTAAAATTTGATGGAAAATTTACGTCTTGAGAAGACTGTGGATAAAATTCACTTTGTAAACGTTGATACGTTCAAATTGCGGTCTTGGAATTATCGCGTCACATTTTTGCTTTTGTTCTAACGAGCAGCAACGATTCAATTACAAGCGTAGAACAACTTTATTCCCTGCAAATGTATGTGATATAATTTATTTGTCAGAAGAGAAAAGAAAAAAAAAATAAAAAAGACTTAATTCGTACAACTAATATTTCGAACAGTTTCATTGTCACTTTATTATTCCTTTCCCATTAGTTTCCCAAGTTTTTGCTGGTATCTGGGTAATCACGTTGCTCGTAGAAGTAGTTATGTTTCTTACATTGCCAGACATCGCGGTTCATGTGAAAGGAAAAGTGGCCAAGATTCTGCAAACGAGCAGAGGAGCCCTTGAAATATTCTTTTTGCACTTCCAACGATCCTCGATCGTTTTTCCACCTCGAAAAGATGGATTACCCACGAGATGCGTAGGTATCTGAGTCCTTCGTAAACACACACACACACATACACATAAAATAATATACATACTCACTATAAAGACGTATGTTTGTCTATATGCAAGGTTTCCCGTCCTTTCGAACCGAACGTTCTAGATACAAATATAATCGAAGGCGATAGAATGGATAAAATTGCAGCAAATCTTTGATCGACGATTAATCACGTATAGTTAGATATAATTTTCTGGCGTTCCGAAGGTTTAATTACGATACATCAGAATCAATTAGAATTTAATTACAGTTTAACTTCGCTAACTATCTTGAAGATATTATCAACGATATTTTCGTAATACTAATTTTTATGCTCTATTACGAACGATTGTTCTACATCAGAATAAAGAGGTAAATGATGATTTAGGAATTTTTTATTTTATCAATTAAACAATCTTCAAATCTCTTTTATGGATGCAACGAATCTCATTTGGTATCGTCGTAGGAATATCCTATTTTATTCAAAAAAAAAAAAAAAAAAAAAAAAAAAAAAAAAAAAAAAGTAATCTCGAGACGACGAACATGTAATTTTATAATGCGAGGGAAATAAAAATTGATTTGAACAAACGAGTTTGTATTTATTTTCAAACAAG
>NT_176644.1:68494-83132 GCF_000188095.3 Bombus impatiens
AAAAAAAAAAAAAAAAAAAAAAAAACAAACAAGGAAATTATCTGAACTTGTTGATCAGTTTTTTTAACTCTCTTTTCCCTATAGTGACAACACGAATATAGACAAAATCATGGAGAGATCTATCTATGGAAAGCAATATGTAACGTCAGGTTCTGATGATTCACATACTTTTGCAGCGATAGAAAAACGATAGTAAGATGCATACAACCCGAGACTCTAGTTTCATCCTTTCGTTTTACATCTAAAGTTCTAAACATTTTCACGAAAATTTAGTCGTCCCATTGAAAAAATATTGATCGGCTACCGTCTCCATTTACTCGAATAAGCTTCTGAGAGTGGCGTGCACTCAGAAAATTAATTTCCACAATCGATCACTATGGTTTCGCGACACAATGTCACATACGCTTCATTCTCCCTTAGATCTTCGTCAAATAATAAAAAGACCAATTTTTCTTGAATCTCGTTGCGAAAGGACGAAGAACGAATTGGCACGGGTTTGAGAAACTAAATATTTTTTCCAATTTTCAAGCCGATTTCTACTTCGAAATAGCCTTCGCTGGTCTATTTCGAGTTTCACAGACGACGATCTTGGTTCAAAACTTTCATAGTCGCCGCATCTTGAAATATTTCATGCCAGTTTTTCTCCTGGATGCATCTGCTCCCGTTCCCGCAACAGTCTGTGCACTTTTCTGAACGCATACTGTACGGGCAAATGACTATAATACGCTCGTACACCAAGAGATGACTTTTATCCTGCATAAAGGAACACGTCGTGAAAAACGTGCACGTCCATTCTCCTTTCTCTGCTTCAGAATTTTCTTGTTTCGCTGCTATACCTACGCTAAATTAAAGCCACGAATAGGACGTACCCATTGTTCTTTAAAATTATTCTAATCAATGACAATGAGAAATTTTCCGCGAGACTTTCTACGAGCGTTCGAAATTTTGGCATATTCGATTCTGAAACCATGCAATTTTGAAATTCTGCTGTTCCGAAAGCTTGTAATTTGAAAAGTATGAAATTTTTATATTTTAGAATGTCGAGGGTTCGCAATTTCGAAACTTGAAAATTTCAAATTCTAGAAATTCGACACTTCTAGAGCTTGGCATTTTAGAGATTTGAAACATTGGAATTTTTAATTTCCAGCTCTCCGATTTCACTTTTATATTTCGAACGTCTAATTTTCTCTTGAATTTTGTCTCTGTCAAGGAATCAACGCGGGTACGAAAGGAAACGATTTCCTTTTTAAAGAAACCAAAACGCGGAAATAGCGGAGGTCGGAACGTAAGGCCAATTTTGTTAAAAAAAAAGGCCACGAGCGTTAAATCAATCCCCATAAGGATGTTCCGTATCGAATCTTGTTACTCTCGTTGCCGTTTGTACACGCTGCCAATAAATCGATATTCAATGACAATTTGCTATCCTCGATTTTGCGAAAGAGGAGAACGAGGCCAATTTTTCGCTATTTCTGAATTGCAACCAGGTCATATTTGTACCGTCATCGTTGTGATACTTTGGTTAATTAGCTTTACCACACATGTACGCTGCAAACTGTAGGAAGTTTGTAGGAAACTGTGAGGACCTGTGGTCACAGAACGAGAATTATTTCACCGACGTTGACAAAGTTTCACTTTTTCAAGGTAATAGCAGCGGTCGCCAACGGAAGCTTTTAATAGTACTAATGAAAACAACTTGTACACGCAAATAGTATGCAAATAAAGTAATTCTATTTGCCCCTCTTGAATTCCATGTTTATATAACTACTGAATTTTTAAATATTGGAAATAACGCAGAATTGTGCAAACGGTATGTGTTTAAGAAGAGAAAACGATATAAGCGTGATAGAGCTTCTTTCTGTTACACAAAGTATTATTAATTGATAGATAAAATTTGTTGACCTTGCTTGGTCGTAATTCTTTGCTTATTCGATTGCTAGTAAAAAAAATTAATCGCAGAAAAATCGCCAAAGAAGAGTTGTTACCAAAAACTTAAAAGGGAGGATGAAGTGGAAGGACAGAAAAATATTAGCAAGATTCGGATGTGGAAACGAGACCAAAGCAAGGGAATACTGGAAAGAAGAGGGTGAAAAAAGATGCAGACTATGTAAAAGGAAAGAAGACCTGAAACATGTAATAGAAGAATGCGAAATAACGGCAGAACTAAAAGCGATAATAGAGAAGAGAAGGGCAATACAAGACGGGGAGGAACGACAATAAAGAAGCACAGCATGGAGATAAAAGCCCAAAAGTTGCCATAGTTTTGAGACAGAAGAATTAAGGGAGCGCAATATAATAGAGTGGATAAGAGGGGAGGTAGATATATAAAAAGCGAAATAGGTAAAAGAGATGTAAAACCGAAAGCTCGTCCGAAGCCGAAAGGCACGGACTAAGCAATAATAAATAAAAAATAAAAAATAATTACGGTCGACCGTTAAAATCGCTCGACTTCTGACATTTAACCATATTTTAAGCGAAAAGCATTCTTAATGAAGAATGACACGAGCAAATGAATTTATGTCAAAAATAGAAGAACTTGCAAGAATTAACATTCTAACATTGTTACATTAGGAAGTATCGAGGTATCATTATATTGTTCTCAGGTAAAAATGTTCGTACCCGAGGTAAAGTTAAAATTACGTCAAGCCGATACTATTAAAACTACAGTCATGAAGAATGTTCTATTTTATCGAGTTTTATATCCTAAACTAAGAAAGTTCGCGAGTATGTAACTCTTTTCAGCTATCTAGAGTTACCCACGTCATTTTTTTTTTTTTTTTTTTTTTTTTTTTTTTTTTTATTTTTTTTTTTATTTTATCGAGTTTTATATCCTAAACTAAGAAAGTTCGCGAGTATGTAACTCTTTTCAGCTATCTAGAGTTACCCACGTCATTTTTTTTTGATTTTTTTTTTTTTTTTTTTTTGACATATGATATATTTTTGAAGGATAGTCGTTAACTGATGAAGCAATAAAATGACATATAAATTTCTAAAAATATTTCAATAAGAAATTTCTGTATACAATTCGCACGTAGAGAGCGCATATTTTTCGTACACCAAGTATATAGAAATTCAATCTCTACTAGATACGCGCACAAGCAATAAAAAATACGATAAAAAGGCCATACTGCCAACACAGAATGGTAATATGTATCTACCACAATAAAACTCAGACTCGTAAATATCAATGAAAAATAATCATTCATTAACGACCTTTTAATAAACTAACATACAAAATTGTCCCAAAATTAAACGTACAATTATCTATACCGAAGAACTTCTCTTTCTGATACTACAAATTTATTTCTAGAAATATTACAAAAGAAATGTAAAATATATTTAATTAGTTTAACCTTAAATTGATTTTAAAGGCTAATAGGATGTCTATTCGGATAAAAAGATAACTTATTAATTGTTAATAAAATAACACAAATGCTCAATAGCAACGAATCAGTCAGATAAATAATGAATATGATAAATAATAAATAATGAATTATTGATATTGCATCTAATTAATATGCGAGTAAATACATAATTAACAATGCGATCACACGTGTACCTGTATCATTTATATGCACGGCTAATATTGTTTAAATCATACGATGAAAAACTAGGTTAAGTGCGCCACGATTTACTGTCCCACATTCTTTTCTTGTTACAAATTTTCAGTTATAAACCGTCCGCGTCAAGATATTGAAAAATATCATACTTGCAAAAACCATTAATGATATTAAACTACTATTTCCATGTTCATTACGAAGACGCTAAATGTGTTTACCTTTTGCATTCATAAAATTCATTAAATAAAAATGTAAGCATGTAATAACTAGCAAATTCCACATCAGCCAAGAATGCGAATATTGATACTGCAGAAAACGACAATGTATTATTGGAAAATATTCCATAACATAAATTATTATTTCAAAGATCCAGGAAATACCAACTATCAAAGTATTTGTTTAATCGATTATTCATTATATTAGTATGCCATAATATTTAGCGAGATCATTAGCATTAATCGTACGTCTAAGATCACTGTTCGTGCCGTATACCAATTTGTTACTAGGTTTCTTAGGTATTTTGTAATTTCTACGTAATTTTTCAAATTCGCCTCAAATTTTACCAATGTAAAGATAATAGTCGAGTTTCGTTACACCGTTAACGAAATTCCAAAACAATAACGTACAAAAACGTAACATGTTCATAAAAAGACCCCATAAATGTTCGAACATTGAGCCACAATAACGAACCATTGTGAAAGTTATCGCGATACAATGCTAAGCAATGGCCACATTTACAGCGAGTTCGTCTAACCAGGCGCGTCGCGCGCTCGAATTAATTCGGCCATTTCTTCCAGGCTATTTCGAACAGAAAAACAGAGAAACATAAGCGCGAAAAATGCATTACATAACGACGAAGGAGAAATGTAATAAGTGGCTCGAACGAAAGCATCGGCTAGCTAGGTAAGCACACATGTGACTTTCAATTTTAATATGTCCACGGTTCGAACGTTTCGACCCACTGGATCGCTAAATCGCGCTAGTCGGGGCGACATCTCCCCGTGGTACACGAACACCGTGGAATTTATAGAGGTCACTGGTAAATTCATCCACTTCCCGACGGACATGGGTCCTCGCGTGGACGTTGGGTTTTTGCACGAAATGTCTGACCCTCGAAGGTTCAAGGATACATCGAGCTCGTGCAAAAAATATACCGAGCGAGGACAACTTACATAGAGCACCGGCTCTTTCGAAAATTTATGCCACTACACTATATATTTATAGACGAATAATTTAATGGACGATGATTTGTCTTTCGATCGATCGAGGATCGAAAAATTTCTCCGCTTCTGCTTTCGTTTCCGGCGTAATACGCTGGTGAAACGAACGTCCTTGTTTCTTTCGCCTTTGGCCAACTTCACTGAATGGGATATAGCAAGGTAGGGTGGTTTCAGACGCCTAAATCGGTACAATATTCAATCTTAAACTTTGCGTGAGAATAATCAAACTTGTATATTATGAGACAGCATTAGGCTTTGATGTAGCAACAAAAGAATGAGAAAATATCAAAAACAAGAAAATGATTCAAACGATTCTGCGGTATGATTACTTGAGTTAATGAGAGTATTATATAAGAATATTATATAAGAACTAATACAATAAGCTACAGCATAGTTGTGCTATTATAACAGCACGTAATATGTACACGTTGCTGGATTATGATAGTTACAATCGAGGATATTAAGATTAAGTGAACAAACTACTTTCCTTTTGATGAATACAAGTGATATTCTTGCGGAGAACTATAAACGTCGAGCTATCAATGGACATGATAAGAGTTAAATAATATTTACAAATATAAATTTAAAAAACCGTTCCTATGATAAAACAAATAACATATCTATTCGAGATATCTACAGAAATTCACTACGAAGATACTAAATACTATAAATCTAATCTAAAATCTAAAGACAGACTTAAAGATATTTGAACATGTACTTCCAATCCAACCTAAAAGCCAAATATGTACATAGGTATCGTTAACTAAATATTAAACGAAAGAAATCTTTTCTTCGTTCAGCTACTAAAGAATTTTCTACTCGAAATATTCTATTCCAACTCTGAAAATTTCGTAAAATTTCCTAAAAAAATTGCATTTCTTATTTATGTTGTTTCTCTAGCAAATGAACGACGTGATTCTTCAGCGGGATAAGGTACGATTTCTAGCACGTCGCGTAAAGACGGGACTTTTTACGAGGTCTCTGGCTTAACTCTGCGACCGCGATGCGCCTGGTTGGTCAATAAAGTTCTTCACGAGCTGACACCTACTAGCCGACGGAAACGGAACAACTTTGACAGCGATTCTTTCCGCGTTTCTGCATTGAGATACCGTTGCTCATACTGTCATTATAGGTAAATTTATCTGATGGAATTTCATCAGGGGAATTCACCAGCGAATTGGATCAAATCTGAACGCAACGAGTACACCGTGAAACTTGACACGTCAACCTTGCGCTGTGAACGGGTGCGCATTTTTAACGGCCGGTTAATTATCGATACGGGAGTCGCTATATAGAATGGTAACAGCTGGCCGGTCGAAATTAACGTCTCGAAAAGAACACGCTGCTCTTTGTTTCTTATATCGGCGATCATATGTTGCCTTCGCTTCTTTGCGACACCCTACCAGTTATACATGACGTTGCAAAAATAAGTGTAAGGTTTTGTGCAATTGTGTTGTGTATAAAAGTTCTATTATTATTATTTGAGAATGATAATGAGATATTTTATACCTCTTATAGTAGTAAAATCCCTGCAAGTAGTTTAATCATTGCTCTAGAAATATCTTAACCTTTTAATTCAACCATGATCCCAAGAAGATACAAACTACTGTTTTCTCATATCGTCGAATCCATTAAAAATATTTGTAAATGTATGTTTCGTACAAATATAATCGAAAAATTATAATAATAGCGTTTGGATAAATATAATGTAAGAGTAAAAGATAATTATTTTTCTCCGACCGTTATAAATTCGTCCATTTCCGAACAGGTTAAGAAATCGCAAGTAGAATGAGCGCGAGAAATGTTCGTTCTTGCTCGTGAACTTGGCCGAAGTAGAAAATGAATCCTAGATTATATTTTTGATATTTACAGTAACGAGCAGAAAAATAGCGAAAGTCCATATACCAAACATTGAACACGATTTACTACTTGTTACGTATATAATTTATTACTATCCATTTATCGTACTTTCTTATATCCTATCTCATATTATAGAAATACAACTAGAAGTAAAACTTCTCATAATTACTTAAACGTGTAAGTAAGAATTTCTTCGTTTATATGCTCGCTTCTATTAATGAGAACCAGACTGATCAACTCCATTTCACATGAAGATATCTATTTCATTAGCCAGCACACCATCGATAGCAACATAATCTATTATATAATCAACATCCCAGAAGACAAAGAACTTATTTTTATGAATTCAATTGTTACCGAGTAATAATTTATGTAAATACAATACTTTACAACGCTGTGTATTCTCTAAAAGTTCACAGACAACCAACATTCCTCACGCTCGTTGTGAAACACCCAGTATACGGATATCGGTAGTCAAGCCATTCCGCAGCACTGTAATAGGTGCATGGACGGATCGATGCTGAAAAACTGGAGATCGAAAGTAAACGTTCGAAGTTCAACGATAATGGGCATCGATACCGTGAGAAACAGTAAGCAGGAAAGAGGAACGATAAAGACAACACCATAGCCGATGTACGAGCAAACGAGAGGAACATAGAAAATCAAGCTAGAAAGAAACACGAAATTTATCGTGTGTTTTGAACAATGGTCGATTAGCCGGTCCGTTATTCGTCTTCGTTGGAGTAACTAATTAAACCGCAACACCGAGTGGACGGTTAATTGGTACACCGTTTAAAAGCATGACTAGAACGGGAAGGTATCGTTTTGCATAGGACAAGGTCAGAGTCCTAAGGACTGTACCACGGCCGTGCACCGCTCGACAACAGCCGGATTCCACTCTCGATGCCGCGCGCGCGGTGACAGAGCATACCGAGAATGTAAAAATAGTTGTACAGACGCCGAGGTTCAAGACCTCAATATTATATAGATACTACGGTAGCGCGATAACGTTATCCATGGAATTATGGCACAGCTGTGTTTGTACGTAAACACCAGCGAACACAAGAACAACGAGAACGACCGTGCGACGAGCACAAGATTAAGATTTTAAGATATACATATTTTTCTTCATCACTTGCCGCGCTTGTTCAAGAATTGCTTTCAGCTGCGATTTCGTGTTGGAAATTTTCCGTTTGCAAGTTGTAAATAGTCACAGAGTGGTTATATCTAAGTATATACGCTGCGTAACTAAAAGAAAAATTCAACAGAGAACTGTGATTTTTTGGTGTAATCCGAGGGATAATAAAGGCAGTTCATTTCCAAGGGTTCCACATGCAAAGGGAGCAACGAGAGATAACGCACGATAAGAATCTTTCTCTCTCAACAGGCGATACCTGTCCGGAACCTCGCGACCAGATTACGAAAACTTTGTTCTGACCTATTTCTGAAGATGCTGCATGCCATATCCCTCGAGTTTTTGCTACTTAAAATATCATTTTGCTTATAGAAATTGTTTAGAGAATTTATCCTACGAAATATACCACGAACTTTGTTTTATCCGAATTTTAGTACGAATTTTGGTAGTCTGGAAAACGTAGAGTCGCTGAAAATATTGATAGACACGCGATGTAATTTTCGGTAAATCGAAAAAAGTCACTTGGCTCTGCGGATTGACCGAATATTCGATAACACACGCGACATAGGAGACTCCGATGCGACGAATATTTAAAGTAGATGTTTTGATAAACTTACCGAAAGGACGCTCGAAGCACCTCACGAAACTCCTTTGTATCCAGGGCAGTGAAAAATCCTCGTGGTGACACCGCGATTAACGAGTTTTGTATACATCTAAACACACTCACTGACACTACGAGCCGAGCACTGAACGAATTTTACGCGCACGCTTGCCTTGACCTCACGATCTGACCGGTAGATCGGTAAGAATTTCACGAAAATCACATTGATAGCGTTCGACCGTCAGCTTCCTTCGGAGATCATAGACCAGCTGTGTTTTTGCCCGACCATTGAGGAACTGGTGCATGCGCACTGCGTACTGGCCGCTATCCGCCATCTTGACTTTCTCCGGAGTAGGAAAACATACCGCGCGCAATTTGAACTTGCTAATTTAAGTCTACCAACTTTGTGCTCGTTAATGAAACTTTTATTAATTTTCTAACCGCGTTGAAATAACACAACGTCACGAATTTTATTTACCATATTTTTTAATGGAACCTAAAGTATATTATTAAATGAAAATATGTATACCTTTTACATTTTTAATGAAGAATGATAATATAAGTTTAAAAAATTAGGTTTGTAAAATGAAAACCCTCTTGTTTATTACTAAAAAGTAAATAACAGAAAATTTGTTAAAACAGGATGTTGAGAAACAATTTGTTATCAGCATTAAAGTCGTGTATATTTATAATTTCACACGTTTATATCTACATATCAACAGAAAATATATGTTTCTTTTAATTGTATATAATGTTACTTACTTCCAATAGACAATACTTCATATAATAGAGCTTACTTAATGCTTTGTATACATGTATATTACTTTACAGTATTTTTGGATACAAAACTTATATCAGCATAAAAAAAATTGGGCCCCTCCGGGATTTGAACCCGGGACCTCCTGCACCCAAAGCAGGAATCATACCCCTAGACCAAGAGGCCACATGTTAGAATGTTTTGTAACATAGTATATCTAGCAGTCAGTAAAATTTAAATATATAAATAAATATACAATTACTGTTGTAATTGTATATAAATGTGTTAAATATTATAATGCAAGCATATTATGATATCATATATATTATGTAAAAATATATCAATCATAAATTTCTATAATGATAGACTAAAACTTATGATACAATGTGATAGCCTTCTATTTATAATAATAAACCTAAATTTATAATTATTGCTTTATCAAAATATAACCATAATATATACATAATTTATACGTAAAAGTGTAGAAATTTTAACCTTAATCTCAATAATGTCAGCCGATAAATAGATACGCGATCATATCTACAGATGATTATTAATTAAAAATGCATGATTATGATTGCAGTATTGCTGGTAGTTACGAATACCAACAAATACATACGCATATATGTGTACATAGTTTAAATGTATAGTCAATAACCTCGTATATGATATCATCGATTAAGGATCGTCGGCGATTGCAGCTGCTTTTACAGTAATAATTATAAGTTTTTAATTCTTACGACCCATTATAATATTTCATTCCAATTTATAAATTTTCCAAACTTAACTTCAGGCATTCGCATCTTCTATATAATGAAATTTAATTAGTAAACGCATTATTTTCTAATATGTATTTATATTCGTTTCAAAACGTACGTGTTGTTTCCTTATTGCGTAACATGATATCATCGCTGTTGAAAACATTTCTTTGCTTCATCACACAAGACAGTTTTTTTTTAAATTCGTTGATCCGACACGATGTACTTACCGCCACGTAAACACATCTCCCCTCCCCCCCATAGGGCAATTAATGGCGAAATATATATACATATGTTTATATACGTATTGTTAGGATCTGTCAATTCTTGTTGTTTGAGACGTATTAATTAATTGCATAGTATTTCCACTCCTATTCCTATTATTAGGTTTGTATTATTAACATTCGTTCGCTTATTAAATTATTATACATTATTACAACAAAATTAAATAATATTTGAAATTCTTTTTCGTTCTTTTTTCTCGATGGTGTATTTGGTTATTAGAATTATCGATAGTTTGTATTATTAGCTTCCGGCTAGAATTTGAAGTCGGTTATTGTATTTATTTTATATCTTTACATTATATAATTGATATGTAGTGCAATTGAGTTAACAAACAATTTCATATTTGAGAACACTAAGG
This sequence comes from Bombus impatiens, assembly GCF_000188095.3. Classification (NCBI taxonomy): domain Eukaryota; kingdom Metazoa; phylum Arthropoda; class Insecta; order Hymenoptera; family Apidae; genus Bombus; species Bombus impatiens. The sequence goes on from NT_176644.1 coordinate 79,026, forward strand.
TGACATTAGAAAAAATTATAGAATTCATTTTGCTAGTTCGAATATATTAAGTCATTTCTTCGCTCCGAAAAAAATTAAACGAATTATTCCATTGCTTCGATTCACATATATCTTAAAAATAGAATTCTGAACGATTAGAATGAATGTCCTTAATAGACTTTTCTACTTCTTTCGTACTGTTTCCTTGATTGACTTCGATAGTAAATATTTTTTAATAGCCTTCTTAATTTAATTTAATGTTGATTTATTTAATTTTATTGTATGTATATATGTCTTTGAGAGATTGCAATAAGTCATACTATACTGCATTTCCTGCGAGAATGTTCTGTAGCATCACCATCTCACGACTTTTATCAATAATTTTTATTGTTTCTAAAGAAGACGCCATTACAAGTTCAGTTTTTGGCGCGTAGCATTATCGTACTCTTCAAGCAACTATTTTGCCAAGGAATTCCGGATTTGTTGCAAAGATTTTTGAGTATTTATAAAATGTGATACAGTTTATTACTAGAACACATATCTCAGCTTTCGGTAACAGATAGCATAATCTCTAAAATCAGTCATATTGCATTTCGAGTATTTGTTAATGTCCAATGTAGAGATACATATATATTCGGAAATTAGTTAATTCGACACGATCGACTTCCCGCGGCATAAACACATCCCCACCCGTCCGACATTTGATAGGCGAACGGGTCGCGGGGAGCGTCATTGCGGTGTCGAAAGTCGTCGTGTAAGGACCTGTCAATTTTCGTTGTTCGCGATTTATTAATTAACTGCGTAGTATCTTCACTCGTATTCCGCTGTCTCCGTACGCTATTATTAGGTTTGTGTTGTTAACAGTTATTCGCTTATTAATTTATTATACATTATTATAACAAAGTTAAATAATATTTGAAATTCTTTTTTATTCTTTTTCTTCTCTCGATCGTATGTTTGGTTCTTCTTCTAACTTTCGAGTTAGAATTGTTTCTGTCTCATTTTGATTATAATTCTATATGGTTGTTTTAAACTGATGATTTTCTTTTATGCAGGTTGCTCGACCATAGCGGGACGATAACTGGGAATTCAAAATAGCGTCGTTTGGACGCCATGATGATTAACAGTCAATTTGTCAGCTTCTCATGGAGATTGAGTTAGGTTTGTTAGAATGATAAAATGTTTTAATTATTGTAACGAAAGCAGACTTATACATACGTTTATATTATCTTTGCATTGGATCATTGGTAATACAATTACGTATTTATTGTATAATACTTATTTGATACGTACCTTTGCACTATATAGTTAATATGTAATATAATTGAACTAAAGAATAATTTCATATTTGAGAATATTAAGATGAAATTGGAAACAATTATAGAATTCACTTTGCTAATCCTTCGTTTCGAAAAAAATTAAACGAATTATTTCATTGTTTCGATCTACATATAGTTTGAATAGATTTTTTAATTTACTTTAATTTGAAGTCGATTGACTTAATTTTATTGTATATATATGTATATTCTACATTAGGAGATTGCAACCAATCACTTTGTTTCGTTTCCCGCGTGAATTTCCTATAGTATCGCCATCTCACGACTTTTATCAATAATTTTTGTTGTTTCTAAAGAAGACGCCATTACAAGTTCAGTTTTTGGCGCGTAATATTTGCTGTTCAAGCAACTGTTTTGTCAAGCAATTCCGGATTTGTTGCAAAAATTTTCGTGTATTTATAAATGTGATACAGTTTACTACTAAAAGATATATATCAGCCTTTGATAACACAATATAATCCCTAAAACCAGTTATATTGCATTTAGAGTATTCGTCAATGTTCAGTGTAGAGATGCGAACTTTGTAATATTTGTAAACAATATTTTGCGCTTTTTCAGACATCGTTTTAATATGTAATTTTATGACAGCAGCAAACAGCTGTACTTTTCAAAACAAAAGCTCAGTAAGAGGAAGAAGGAAAACATGTAAACATGTTTTGCTTCCTTCCCTACAGCCCACCTTCTCCTAACACAATTTTACTTCCAGAGAATGTTTTTGTGATCGCGTGCAATGCGATTAGTAGAATCAGTGTTTATTTCGTAATTGTAATTTCAATATTTTTTCGAGCAAAATAGCTCTTATTAGTACTAAGTGTAATAGTTATACGCGAAATTAGAGTCAGTGTTTGTTCGTTGGTTATTTATCGGGCGCGTTGGTAATTTTTTATTTCTCTTTTTGTATATAGTTTATTTTTTTATATATTCGTTTTCGGTATTCGAGTCAGTGCTCAAGAGGATAAACCCTCTCTTGGAGACTGGCAATGTAAGTATCTTTGCACATTATTTACCAATTTAGTTTGTTCTTTGTATATTGCTTGAATTACTTTAATATATATTGGAATGAAGTCTCAAAGTTTCAATATTGGATTACAAAATCTAAATTTTGAATTGTTCTATTAGAGTTTCAGTCCTTATAGTAATTACAGTTTATTAGAATTTCAATTTTGATTATTGTCAAAGTTTTAAGTTTAATAGAATTTCATGCTTCATTTTCTTGAACTTTTCAAACAATCAACACTGTGGTTTTAAGAATAAATTATAATGTTACATATTTTGTTCCAGCTTTTTCATGATCTGCAGCACTTCCTCTTGTTCTCTGGATAGGATCTTATGGCGCTTCAAAAGCTAGAAATGTAGGTACTTCAATTAATTCTGTTTCTTTCATTTTTTTTAAATTATAATTAACTAATCAAGAAATAAAATTTGCTGGAAATGTTTATTCTTTCTTATTACATTAATAAACTATAAAATTTTGTCTTCAACAATAGATTATATATATACTATTCCATGTTTTGTTACAGATATTTCACAACCTGTACTTCTACTGTAAGGTTTGATGATTCTTCCGGGATGACGGCCTTCACGGTGGTTTCCTCTGAGCTACGTCAACATTGTCGACATCGTTCTTCGTATGTAACTGTGAGTCGCATGCTTTTTGTTCCTCTGGTCACTCAATCATGTCGTAGGATGAAAGGTCCGAATCGACACGGGTGACTGGTTGTATCACGTAGAATTTTTTACGAGCATAGTGACTGCGAGTATTTATTATACCCGTGAGTGGTAATACATATTTCCTTTTTATGTGTTTTATTTATTAGTTCAGGATAGGTCTTCTTGCACATCGCGTTTTTTTATTAACACGAATAATGTTGTGTAGTGTTAGTAATTGATTAATTAATTATGAATGATCATGAATGAAATCAAATATATTCATATGGATATAAGTACGCGTATAAATAAAATGAATGAATATTTGAATACATAATAAATGTTGAAATTACTTGAATTAATTTTTTTGCGACGGGGAAGTACAATATCCTATGACTTTGTCACAAAAATATTAGAACTACAATGATGGCAATATATATTATATATAATTTGTTTGTTAAAGTCCACTTCTTTCCGTACAAAAATGTATTTTTTATGTGCAAGAAGAAATTTCGCGGCAGGCAGATTTTGGAATCAAAGCAACAAATTTTAAACACTTTTTCGTGATTTCGAAAATATGCTTTGATGAAGAGATCGCCTGAGATTACTTAACATTAATGTTTAAACTGCAGTCTATTATTATATTGCTTTGAGTTTTAGTGTTCTCTTTCATAAACAAATCCTTTGCCTATCTTTTTTACAATAGTAGAATTTAAATAATTTATTAAACTATTAAGTTAAGTAAATTAACATAGATTCACAATAATTTCAAATATAATGAATAAATACAAAATGAAAGAATAGTAGTCCGTTAGATGCATATAAAGCAGATATACTAATCATCTTTTAGATCAGGATTTTCAGGTTTAACCCTTTCCGTGCCCATTGTCAGGATCTCATTCACGTGCCCAGGTGCTACTTGAATGGGAGAAAGACACTGGGCACGATGATCTAGAATTAAGTAATGTAATAATTTGTCAGCGACTGACGATGTGTTAGTGTACCGTGCACGACGTATTTTCCACGTTATGTGTGTGTGTTGTTAGGCCGTGGAACTGCGTCGCTTTTTTTCATTCGTTAAAACATCAAATATTAAAAATGTCGAAACGTATATCGATTCAATTTACGTCTCGATACAATCACA
>NT_176644.1:84164-127341 GCF_000188095.3 Bombus impatiens
GGTTGTATTAGAGTTGCGAAATAACATCGCGGCTTTTCATTAGTGTGGCGAGAAAACGATTACGGTTTGAATTAGAGTTGCGATAAAATGATAATCGTGTTTGCTTTAGTGTTGCGAATTACGATATCGCGATTGTCTTTTGCAATTTTTATTATGAGTTTTTAGAATTTCTTATAGAACTATGTGTATCAGAATCTATCCTGTTTTCTATTGTTTAAAATTAGATTGAGAAAATGTTAGTTCTCAATTAATTTTATAGTATTTCCAGTAGCAATATCAGAATATTTAAAGTAGCTTTTTCATATAGTAAATAGTAATTTTCATTAAATTCACTATAAGAATTAGCGTTGCGATAATGAATGATCGCGTTTTGTTAAGTAGTGTTGCGTCTACAAAATGCCCAAACACCCCGACTGCATTGGTCGGACACAGCTGGTTTAAGATTTAATTTATTTTTATTTTCAAGATTAGCATTAGCAAAAAGAATTGATCGTTTTGCAATCGCACACTAAGAGGAGAATTTTTTTATAAACTGATATTTTAAACAAATAAATTTTTGTGCATGAAAGGAGGGTGGATGGGATCGTGGATAGGGTGACTCTCCACTCGCAGCAACCTCGGTATTATTTCATATATAATTACTAATCGCATTACTATACGTGGTACAATTATTAATTATATAAAAAATAATACGAACTGATTGGCTGTGATTCTTGTTGTATGTAGTTCAAAAAGTCGACTAGAGTCCATAATTCTGTAAATGCGTGTCATTTTAATTCCGACCATTACTAGTGTTATAGCACAGACGAGTGTGTACTTTTACATACATATGTGTATGTTAATTTGCGAACTGATCCCTCTGACTCTAAGTTAGAAAAAATTAGATTAACTGCGACGTTCTTGACATATAATGCAAAAATATGGCATGAAAGCTTATTCAACGCGGACATTACATAAAGAACAATGAAATCCTTTTAACAATGAGATTACTTGACACGTGAGTAGTTACGGAGTGTGTCTACCTATATATAGTTTAGTAGTATTAAAATTTCGTTTCAATTTTAACCACTATGGTTACCACATTTTTGGAAATTAATTTAATCTCACGGACAATTTTGTGATAAATGTTACTAGCTATCGTATTATAGTTTCATAAATTACTGATAACAAGGATAAGGAACACTAGATTGGTTAACGTATTTTACTAGCTCTTTATTAGTGACGCGTACAATACACGTGTTAAACATATTTATCATAACGAAGATAATTACAATTAGAAACCGCACAAAATGTTTCGTATCAAACCGATATAAATAACATTTCACAATATATTCCCGTATTTCAAATTTACTCGATTGGTTATTTCAAGCAGTTTTATTTTCATCGACGAACTGTAATCATAGAAAATGTTCAATAAAAATCTTTTACCGCTTGAAAATTTTCCATATCCTTTTAAAAACTGGTTAATAAAATTTGTACGATTCGTCCTCTAGAAATTTTTAATTGGTGCCGATGTTCTCGACGAGTTTCTGAATAAAACGTTCCGTTAAAGGCGACATATAAAATCTTAATATACAAAATTCCAAATTGATATATCGAGGTTATCCAACGTGTGAAAGGGATATGCTAAAATCGATACCAGAACTTGCAACTATATCCATAATTGTATATACTATTACAAATATCAATTCACAATAGAGGTTGTTCCATTTCCTTTAGATACTATGTCTTTTATACAAGCAATAACATCATACAAATATGGTATATCAATTCTATGAAAAACAATGTCTTCCAGAGGCATTTTTGTGATACAATAGTTCAGCTGGTCGCAGTAACAATTATATGTATATCGCATAAATAAGACGAAGATGTATAGTTTCCTTTACCTCAAACATCGATTATTATCATCTGCGGTAAATACATTCTTCGGGTTTAATTGACGGTCGGTAAATACTAGGGTTATAATTATAGGTTGTTACACGAGTTGTAATCACATTTAGATCAGATAGCAGAGGACAATGCAATGATACAATTCTAGATAGCTTTGATAGTCTTCTTTGATCCAGTATCTAGCTGTGATTATTCATTTCTATAGAAGAGTACAGAAAGCGTAGTGATATATCAAGCGAATGTTCATCCTGTTAGGCTGAGTCCACACTGCTGTTCGCAAGTAGCTCGCGTAGACCCAGCATTATTTCTATCCTTAGTGTTATGTATTGAAATTAGAACCTTACGAATGAATTATTTCATGTTAGAAGGTACATACATAATAAACATCGAAAAGGACTACAAGTGCACTTGCCCATATCATATCTTATAATTGATACTGATAATTCAAATATTAAAAAACAACGATACGTTCTTTACAATAATTCTGGCAGTGAACAGCTCTTATAAGAAGTATTCTACTTATTACAAGTCGTATAAATGTATCTGTACAATTTTAAACAATTCTCGAAATAAATAGTCTTATATTCGAGTTTCGCTGCTTTCACAGTTATATTCGCTACAGAGTCACATTCACATATATATCGATTTTTCCTCACGAATGTGCCATATCTGTTTTACGCTTACTACATGTACAATAATAATAAATAAACGCGCTTTTTATAAATCCCTTAAAAGTTAACCTATAGATGAAATTGTTTCCTGTCATGGTGGAAGATCACAGGAAAAAACGTGATAAGTCTATTCGTGTCGATTTTCAAATTTTGATGCTACTTTACGGCTAGAAGGGGATTCACATAGTTCTGAAAAAGATTTGTTAAATCCAAAGATACAACTCTTTTCCAAATAGCCAATAAATCCACGAAGCTCCGCGACGATCAATATTTTTGGAATGTTCGAGGAAATGGCAAACGTATACACATATTTAATACTAAAATTATATAAAAATGGAGAAATTAACAACGTATTGAATTTTTAAATTATCCCACTGTAAAACATGAGAATTGTTACTTGTTATATTCTTCTCCTGTGATCTTTAATTATAAGCACGACCTATATTATAAAGTAGAAGTATTAAATAATCTATCTATCCATTTACATTTTCTCTCAGTTATTCTACAACAAACTATAAACAGAATTATTAAACACGTATATTAAAGCTATATGCTAACACATTCTTTTGAAACATCTCCCATTAAAAAATGTACCTACCAAATCGAACAAACTAGGTTCTGCATTACCGATACTGGCTTTAACAGACCAGCAAATAGCGTCATCTACTTGTAATGGAACAGCAACAAGCGTAAATCGCTTTGAAAACTCATTCAATCGATCGTTTCCTTCGATAAGTTTGACAGACATTGAAAAGTCTTATTAAATGTAGATTATCATAGATAATCGTCAGATTATCGTTTATGGATCGATTATAGGGTTTATGGTTGCCGGTGTGGTTGGGCCTTCGTGCTGAGTATCGTTTAACATTAACGTCGTTGTTGGTTCTTCCCGCGAATTTTGTGTAACTCTTCTATTCGGAGGAATGTACGTCCACCAAGCCAGGAAAAAGAACAGGAGGGACGCTGCTTTACCGATAAAGGCTAACGCCAGCATGTACCTGAAACAGTGTAAATGTTTTTGACAATGAAAGTCAATTCTTATGGGAATTGGAACCATGTAATCTTTATATGGATACGAAATTCCATATACACTAACCTACATAGTAATAATATCTATGTATATAGATGAATTACAAAAACATTATTATGGTCTGTACAGTAGTAGAATAAATAGAATAAATAACAAAATATAGACAAAGAAATACAAATATACAATCCTACTTTTTATCGATTTCTGAATAGTAGAAATTCATTTTACATAAATAAAAGTGTACAAATAGTATTTGACACGAGTCCAATTTCCTATCAGTCCATAAATTTAGAAACGATTAAGCAGGAATTTGTTGTGTATGTTTACACGATCGATGACAAATCTTAACAAATACTTATATCGATATATATATTTATTTTATCGTACGTACCTGCTCATGTATAAATTATCGTAAACGAGGCAGGATCCTCCACCGTCGCAGGTTCCATTCCATAAAATGCAAGTGTCGTCTATAAGTGCGCCGAACACCATAGGTGCAGGTATCGTGCCCAGAATCCTAACTTTAATCCACTGAATACCCAAGGCAAACGATCTCTGATCATCTCGAACGACCCGAAGCGTCGCTGAAAGCGCGGGCATCGTACAGAGAAAAGTTATGAACATGTTGCAAAACGCTAGAGTAATGAAGGGCCATAGGTAGGAGCACGATGTGTTGCAAGTCGTATTTATTGCCTCGTAACTGATCACATTGCCACCGGTGGTCAGATTTATCGGTGGCTCGCGTATGCAGGTGCAGTCTGAATATACCTGTAAAATACAAAACGGGAATATTAACGCAATGACTACAAATTGGTTCCGAACGTAACATTCATTAGCGATCAGCTATTTTCGTTTACAATGAATAAAATAAATAAAAAATAGACATTGATAAATTCCTTTTCAATTAGGAATTGAACATTTATTTGAACGAGATCCAATAAATAATAGAATAAAATAATAATACTAATTTAATGTTTAATAATAAAGTAACGTTGCAAGCTTGCAACTGAATGAGTTTCTAACGAGCCTACGCTTTCATGAAATATCTGAAATAGCACGTTAGCAATAAAAACAAGGCGAAGATTAAGGAAAATATATACACATGTATATACATATAGTTCGAAGAAACAGGCTAGGCATTCACGAGTTTGCATACTAAGTGCGATAAGAAATCATACTGACTTCGACGTTATTTATCCTCGTTCCTTGATAACATCCTGCATGACAAGGGGAATAGTACGTGATCCCATCAACTCCGCATATTGGACTGAACTCTGACCTCGAGCAGCCGCAACCGTTATTGCACGTGCTGTCCAGTGAAAAAGATTTTCTGCAAACGTAAAATTTCTTAATTACGTAGCAATTTATATCTCTTGCAACTTCTCATAATATTTATATGGATATAGCTGAAGTAGTAGATCTGCATGAATCCACTCGCTTCGAATTGTGACGAAAGTATTCAATAGAAAGTTTATTAATCTACTATGAAGTAATAATCAACGTTTTCTTACTCAAGTATTGCTATACAGTTAGTCGCGATATTATTCATTATTCTATTGAGATTATTAAGATGTAATAAGAATTTATGATAAATAGATAGAATTTCCTCATATTTGGTTTTTCTCGACTGCCATAAAAAACGAAAGGTATAGAAACACGAAAATGGGTAAAAATAAATGAAAGCGGAGATAAACGTAAAAAGAACGAAAAGCAGACATATCATACATCATCGATAAAGTTATAAATATGCATACAGGCAAAATTGTCACATTTTTCGCTAGTTTGGAACGCGAAGTGAAGCAACTAGAAAATGGAGTTTCTGATACGCAATTTTATTCGCTACTGTACTAAAGCTAGTTTTAAACAAATAAACGAAATTAATGCGCACACGGATAGAAAACAATCACGTACTTGGTTTGGTCGGAGTAGGGTACGGTAACTCCGGCGAAGTTTAAATTCGGGCAGTTGAGAACGAAGCACAAAGTGAAGGCGATACACGACGCGGTGGCCAGCAGACAGAACTTTAAAATGCCCGAGCACGGCAAATTAAAACGCTTTATGAGATAACCACCGAGGAAGGTACCGCCACCGCCAGCGGGTACAGTCACTAGACCTAAAAAACACACACAAAAAGGAAAGATAAAAACAGTTATAAAAAGAGGTCCATTTCATTCGAGTACCAGTTTGCACGCGAGTTTAGGTCCTCTTGGTCGTGCCGAAATTTCGCGAAATTACGTCGAAATATTAGCCAATCGTAAATATATCGTGGACGTCGAAATACAGGATGTTTCACGCGAAGATGCCAATTTATCGCTGTGGGAAGGTAGAAGAGGAAAAAAGATTTTATTAGTCAGAATGAAATATCGACTCGAAGGAAAAAGATACATGATAGGTCTATTTTTGTGATCTGACTTTTATGTTACCTACGATTATCATTTGAAATGATTTGATTCTTGCCTACTGAAATCCTTTTCAACCTTCCACGTATCAAGCTATAACTTGGTCTACTTGAAACACGCTGTATAAAAATGTTGACGATGATTTATGTTTGCGACATCCGCGCAGATATCTGACGGTAACATATCGTTCAGCCGATATTTTATGTTGCGCAAAGAGAGTAAAAGAAAAAAAAGGATGCATGATGAAAGAGGAGAATAAAAAATGTTTCGAGTATTTGACGAAAAATGTCGACGATTACGCGTTACGATGGACGAGAGTCACGCGACTTTCTCTCTCGCTCTCTTTTTTCTTTTTTGATTGATTACAACAGAATGTTTGAATATTATTCACCCATTAGTAACGCAGCCGAGCTAGGGCTGACGTTGAATTGATTTTCGATCAGCTTCGGCAGGAACGCGGCGAAACCAGCGATAAGCAATCCTTCACTGGCACCTGCCAGATTCAACATGAAAAATCCTGGATTACCGAGCAGATCGGTCAGAGCACGAGGTAGTTCACGTATTTTCGAGAACGCCTCCCCTCGATCGCTCGAGGACGGCTGCTCGGGCTTCTGATGCGCCTCTGACACCCGCTCTTTGGCTAATTTCTCCGAACCTGAGAAAAGAGTGTCATCGTTGAAGAGTCGATTAACGTTCCACTAGCGAGAAATATTTGGACTATTGCGTATCTTGGCAAGTACATAGTTTAGTTAGAAAATTATATGAAAAGAACGACTGGTATGATTTTAGTCTTTAGTATCATTACAGTCGTGTAAAACGAATACGATGACAGAATGAAATTGATTTCTGATAATTAGTACGTAACAACAAAACCGACGTCTGTAACGTCAAACGTTACAAATCTGTTTCTTACACATGTGTATTTTAAGTTACTAGTTCCAGATTGTAGAAAGGGAAAATCTTTGCGACGTCTTTTCCAAATTGAAGTTGACATACCAGGTAAAGCTGCCGGAAACGCCAAGATCGGTATAGCAATTACGAAACATATAACCGCAGCTGCTAGGAAACCTATCCACCATGCTCCCACCCATACGTTGCTGTTTGGTGTTAAGCCAATCCTGAACAAATATCGTCTACAATTAGCAAACATTTTAAATTATATAGAATTAATAATTATATATAGAACACACACTGCAACCGACTGATCCTTCTTTCGAATTTTCACCGCCTTCCAAACTTTACATCGATCTACGTAGTTAGCCGTCGTTTTAAACGGAAACAGGGAAGCTCGACGGCACTGCTAATATCCGCGAAACGGGTCAATTCTTTCTTTTTTAAACGCTTTAAAGCGGCATTCATATTAAACGAAACTGCGGTAGAAAGTAGGCCGCGCGTAAACAAAAAAGAGCAGGCAAGGATTCCAGGGGAAAAAATGTAATTATCTCGGAACAGTATAGCGGACGACAAGCACGACAGGGTGAGTAGGCCGGAATTGCTCTTCCGTCGCGGAACTTCCGGCGCAACTGGCCGATTTCCTCGCGCTTTTTTAATTGCGCCGCACGGCGCGACTGTCTGAAATTCCCAACCGACCGAGCTTCTGCAACTTTCCCGACTAATTGCCGCGCAACGAGCCCGGAAGTTCTCCTCTCCTCGTGTTCTAAACCGATACGCGGACAAAAGTCTCGTTCGGCCTGCACGATTCGTCATCTACGAAAAAATTCTGCTAATTTGGTTAGGAAATTTGGCTATACGCTGTGTGCTATTAGGGCGACAATAAGTTAAATGCTGCATTCGTAATTCATGAATCATCTTACGTAATATAAAAATAATCGATAATAACAAGATAACACTGCTATTAAACATTTTTTCATGGGAGACGTCTAGCACGAGCAATATTCTCTAACCTCGCCAGTACTTTGAAAACGTTTCTCACTCATCATCCGTTCCTTCACGGCGTACAATGCGCCATCATCATCGTACGAGCATAACCGAGCTCGCCGCCTAGCAAATTCCTTGAGAATCGCGGTATTACGCTGCAATATGTAGCATAATCTATTCGTAGCGTAGTCTAGAGAGCGGAAGGTGAGAAAGCGAAAAACTATGAAAAGTACTCGGAGGCAAGTCGCGCTCGAACCAACATCTGCCGTCCAATCTTTTGTTTCACTACGAAATTAAACGAGCCACATACATCGTGAACCTAAATTCACGGTACAAGAAAAATAAGGGACTACGAGTGAAAATAAAACTGAAAAATACGTCGTACTGTAGGATAAGACGGTACACAGTAATTTTTGTGTTACGCATATCGGTAGACCGCGGATTTTTATGAAAATTCGTATCTTCGCGCACATAAATAACAAGATGGATTCTAAATAGAGAATTGTTTTATCCATGAGATATTATAACGAGTATTTTAAATGGAGTATTTTTAAGGAGTAACGTCATTGTTATTACGTTATTTTCGATAGATCGATTTGCAGTTGTTGAATCACGAAAGATGGCATAATTTTGATTGGATCCTTCTGAGATTATTTTAATTAATTATTATAAAACATATATGTAGTTCACCGTAATAGACAGTCTCACTATCTTTGATTTCCTTTCGAGCCATAGCGTATCCTTGGTTTCACTTGCACTAGGAATTTAGGTTTGATTGGATCCTTCTGAGACCATTTTAATTGATTGTTATAAAACGTATATGTAGTTCACCGTAGTAGACAGTCTCACTATCTTTGATTTTCTTTCGAGCCATAGCGTATCCTGGGTTTCACTTGCACTAGGAATTTAGGTCCACGGTGTATAGTGGCTATTAAGCTGCTACAGTAGACGCGAGCTTGCAACCGGAAGTGGTCGTAACGCAAACGGCTACTCTACTCTTTTCCTCCATTCCAGCTCCATTCAGCTGCATTCAGCTCCATCCAGCGGAATCGGAAGGAAAATGTAATTGCACTCGCGAGAATGTTATTAGCTCTCGACAAACGTTTTCGTCCCTTTGTTTTTATTCGAGGTTTCTGTAGGGACGAAGCGGCCTCTCTCTGTTTGCAAATTATCGGATTGCGTTCGCTTCGACACGCAATTTAAGTTTGCGGAAAACTCGGTAAATCCTGTTGCGACCCGGCCGTAAAACTTCCGCCGTTTAGGCGGTTACGAGAATCGAATTTTAAATTGAGGATTAGCAGGCTTCAACCGGGAAGCGCGTCGTAGTTGATGTTGGACAAAGGATGTTGTTCGATGGTTGGTCGATAGAGATGGGATATTCTCGATGAATTTTATCGATAAAAACAGACGTGTTAAAACGATTATTGAAGCTTGTGATAACTAGCTTCCGAATAGGTAAATGTATAGTGCGAAATTGAGGATTACGTCAAATAGATGACTGGATTTAAGCTTCGTGATTAGTAATTCACTCTTAAATATTGTACGAAGTATAGTGGTAAAATGACGGTAGGGATGTTGGATGATCAAAATTGCTTTGAACCGATTTGAATCAATAAGGTGAATAATTGAAATGAATAATTCTACGTTCGTGACAGTAACCGAAAGCGCATATGATAAAAGTCTACGACAGGAAGGAAATATTATCCATTTGAAAAGATGGAAACTATCAAAATTCAATTGATTTGATTAATTTGATTAATTTTTGAATCGAGTTCAAGCGAACAACGTTTCTCCGATTCTTTCATAGTCTCGATATATTTCTCTAAATATCTGAAATTTAACTAGTATCATCAGCAAATATGATGTTGGACGTTGAATCAATTCGATATGACGAACAGGGATATTTTATCGATTGACGAAACGAATATTTCTAGCAGAGGCTTTACGTAACTTTTTTCCCGTCGGAGTTACGTTTGCTACGTCCGATGGGCTGGGCTCATTTTTTCCTGGCAAAACCCGACTGGGAAGAGGTGATTGATTGCCCGGAAACGGCTGACTAACTGCACGATCATCCCTTAGCAGACTTAACTGCTCTATACCGACCGAAGAAATCGCCGTTTAGCCTTCTTTTTCCCCCGTTTTCTTTCTATCTGTCAGTCGTAACTGATCTTTAAATGACACTCGACTGCTATGACTTCCAGATGTTCAATCTGTTCGTCGGTAGAAACACGGAGAAATGGAAAAGAAATTTTGATAAGCTGCTTAATTTCTAACGAAATGGAAATTTTAGATTTCCAGACAGATTAACATTCGAAGAAATTCAGATTTCAACCTAGAAGAATTTTGGAAGAAGATGGAAGTCCCTGCCAGACAAGTAATTTTAACTAATTTCGGATATTTATATAATTTCCTCCGATTGTTTTTAATTGTAATTTTAATCGTAAGTTAAAGTTAACGAAGAGTCGAATAACAGAAGATGGGAAAAGCCTTGGTTCGATCCAGTGTCAAAGACCTTTCAAATTTCCATCTCGAAACCATTAAATACATTATGAAACATTCTCGAACATTTCCGCGAAATCGTACGCGCAGTCTCGCGAAAAAGAATCCATCTGCTGAACCTTAAACGCTTGGAGAACATTAAAATTGGTGGAAAGAGAGGATCGTCGCACGACTTGCAAGGAAGAATTACGATGGACGGACAATGGCTGGAAAGTTGTCCGCGTTCATTATGCGTTTTACGTCGGCTAAAGGGGTTCATAGTCGTCGAATGCCGATGGGGAATGACGCGTAATGGGCTCACCATCGGAATTTGTCGCCTCTCGTGCCGCTACGCGTTAAACGCGTTTCCCGCTTTTTTCCCACCGCTTTAAGAGTGGGGGTGCGTTTAGCCAGGCCGTCACGGCAACTTTATTAAATTCCCGCCAGGATTTATCGGCTGTTTGCCCCGATCTGTCCAACATTTGGGGCCGAATGTGAGCATTACTACAATACTCGCTGTTACTTGACCATTTATACAAGGAAATTTACGATTACGACGTAGGAATGTTGGAGATCTCCTATTCAAAAAACGGTAAAGTGAGATACAGTGCAAGTTATATTTAACGCATAAAATAATATTAATAGCTTAACCGAACATCGCTGTGTTATTCGGAGCCAATCGTGATCGAATCTCATTTTTCTATCGCTAGAAAATGTCTCAAATTCTACGAATATAAATTGCTGAAACGAAATAGGGGCATGAAGAATGATACGCACCGGGGCAGGGTTAAAACTATAAATTTCTGGAACACAGTAAATAGAGCTTAAAGATACGATAACCATGGAAAGATAAAGAGGAAAACCACTTTCCGAAAGAACGCTCGCAAAAACATGTTACTGTACACCAGCATCGCAAACTCGCAGAAGCTTCCAATCTGACACTCGACAACTGGTAGTACGCAAATACGAGTGAATCACGTTTCTCTGAAGCACATTGCAGATGCATCTTACACCGTGTTGTAAGAAATTCGAACTTTATATTCCTACATCTTACACGTACGTAAATCCACGTCGCAGAATTTCGAAATTAATCGCGAGATCTTGGAGACGAGACACGAGGTTGGGGATGGGAGAGGCAGTGAAAAATGGTCGGGCATGAAGATTTCGTGGTAAACCAGCGAGGAACAGGATCGTGGAAATAGAATTTTCATGGCTGAGATCTTGTTTTAAACGGTGCACGAATAACGCCCGAAGAGGAATCGAGTTAATGGACAGGGATGATGTTGCTGGTATACACGGGCTATCGGATTTTTATCATCTATTTTTGCTGTTTCACGGCCTTGAAAAGAAGCTTCGCAGGAGGAGCAGCAGCTTGTCGTTACGACGGCCAAACGTTCTCAAACGTGTTTGCATCGCTTAATTATATCTTCTTGTCCCTGAAACGATAACGAGGATACCGATGTCGATGCTCTTTTTTTGGTCTCGTATCACGGGATTAATTGATTAATCTTTGCTTCCGTTGATTTATTAGTTTTCACGAGGCAGACGAATTCCTTTCGGTGAAGTTTGGAAGACGAGGAAATGGGGTTTTTCGGTTTCATGGAAATTAGTTTAATTTATCAATGGGGAGTAAGAGGAAGAGAGTTTGAGAAATAAAAAAACTACATAACCATGAAAAAGTATTGAAGTAAATTTTCTTCTTGAAATTTTAATTTTTTCCTTCGTGGAAGGAACGCTTTTTGAAAACAACGTACATGACACAGAACTGCCATAATGCCGCAACAAAAGTCGATAATACATAATCTTCAGTTCAGTTACACGATACGACAGCCGATTTTTCAATTCTACGAAGCAAGAACTGCGCAGGGTGGTACGGAAATTTTGAAGAAAATACAATCTTTGTTTCCAATCTGCTCTCTACCCCGTTGAAAATATCTCGGAGGACCATTAGAGCGTATAATGGGCCGCGATTAATAGCGCATGTAACCCCATGGACGCGGTTGCACGCACGTACACGTACACGTACACAGCCCGTGGGGAAAATGTCAAGCGGTGAACCAACGTTTGAGGATGATGCCGATGTTACCCTTCAAAAGTATCACTTCATCCCCCGACACTTGGAGCACAATCAAGTTCCATTTGTCTGCAACACTTCCTTCCCCCGCGGAGCAACCCCTCCACGAGATGCACGTGAGAATCGAATTAATCGTTGCTCGCTGTCCTTCTTCCCGCCTTTTTTCCCCGCTTCCGATCCTTTCTATTCGCAAACGGAGACGTGTATGACACCGAGAGCATCGAACAGTAAATCGAGTTGTCGGCCGTGTAAAAGATTCCCAACGTCCGAGGTCCTATCTTCGCGTATTTTACTTTTAAATGACGGGCTATCGATTCGGAGCTCTACGTATTTTCTGTTTGGTCGACGTCCAGGGTTCTGTGGCGTTTTCTTCTTTATTTGCATTTCTCGCGTTTCAACTTTCCCAAACTCTTCAAACGGTTTTTCTTTGTAGGACGTTTTCGCATAAGAGTGTAAGCGATAATTAGAATGGGAATGTTTGTGTGTGCAATATAAAATATTGGAGATAAAGTAGGACGACAGAAGTTCGAAACTTGCATAGAAATTAAGATGGCAAAGAATTGAGATTTTAAGATCGAAGAATATTATATAAGATCGCCTACGGTAAATAATAAGAATTTCACGTGATAAATTACCAACTAATAATTATACAATTATGGATATTTATTTATACAAAGTATCCATAAGTAAAGTAAGAAGATCGATTGAAAATAAGGAAAATTCGATTTCGAAAGAAGATCAAACTCGCAGAAACAAATCTTCCTTTCGTTCTTCCTGTGTTTCTACTTTTGTTTCATACCGATAAAATGCCCGAACCACTAAACTTTCCGGAGTAATCATTTTCCGGGGAACTTCCATTTTTCCCCGATTAATAAATCAAGCTCAGGCTGCGTTCCCGTTAAAGCTCAAGGAGCCAAGAAATTATTATGATAACAGCCTGCATCAGAAAAGACAAAAGAAAAGAAGGAGAAGGCGGGGGCGAGGAACGAGCAAGAAGTGGTTAGAAGGAGACTGAAATTAAAAGTCGAAAGGATCCCCATTCACATTTCACGGTTAACTGCGCCTCTCGTAGCGGCGGACGATCCGAATGGACATCAGTAAATTTAGAATCCTTGCAAGTTTCTTCTGAAAGTTTATTTGAAAGCCACTCCTCGAAATGAATCGATGCTCTTCCCCCGATAAACACGGCCAACTGTCGCGAGAATTTTTTTGCCCAATTTCGAAAGAGTAATGGTCGAAGTTAAAAGGACGCATCTAATTAATAAACGTTCGTGTTTCATTTAGAAGTACGGAAACATTATTCAAGGTGCAACGAGATACGATTTAGAAAGAGAGAAATGAATCGATAGGAGAAGAAAATTTCTAGAAGTAATTTATCGTTTTTCATTCTTTTATCAACGAATAGTTGGTAGTTTGCGCGCTGTCTTTGATATTTCCCGTGATAACGCGAGGAGATGCGCGATCGAGAATTTAGGGTTAACGATAACTTTTAGTTAGTATCGTGTGCTCAAAGTGTGGAAGGTGATGCTAAACGATGATATTAAGTAACCTTAGGGGATTTTTTGTTTGTTCGCGTTAATTTTAAACTCTCTCCGATGCGAAAAATTGGAATCGTGTTTACAGATTGAAGTTTGTATAATGGCATACACGTGTGTATCTGTATATATATATTTTTTAAGATTCAATTTATTTATAGCTTCGTTATATTTTATTGAATGAATTGTTTTGAAAAGCGGGCATAACATTCATTATGGACATGCATAAAAGCCATGCATATGACGCTAGTATACGAGTTGTAAGTTATAAAAATTTGTATTCAGACTCACTCTGACGGATCTACGGTGATAAAATCTGTATACAGCTTCAACAACTCGCCTCCGACAACATACCCTAATGCAGGCCCTATTATGGCCATTGTGTAGAAAATTCCTAAACAGAACAAAGATACGTTGTGAATGTAACGCGATGCAACCAAAAATTTAAAGGAAAAGATGTAATGCTTTTAACATTTTTTCTTTTCTTTCCCTCTTTTCTTTATTATATCTTTTATTTATTTCCGTAAAATGTAGATATCAAAAGTGATTTCAAAATTTCAGCGGCGATGTACCTACGTATTGAATTTAATCCCATAATCGCTGTCGATGATTCAATATTTCTCAAATAATACTTGACTTAACTACGCTTTAGCTTCTTTTTAGTAATAGAGGCTTTAATAGTTCCGAAAGACGATAACAGACAGACGTGGTTTTCTTACCTACATACACAGAGGACATCTTTTTCGACACGTTCTCATCTAGGTACGTAACGCCGAGCGTATAGAAAGGAGCGGAACCCGCCCCGTGCAGAAGTTGGGCCATCAGAAAGATAGTTAAGTACAATCCGCTGTATGGTTCCTGGTCTGTTTGGCCCACGGATCCATTACAGGATAGCTGAATGTCGAGGAAGCGAATTGAGAGTAATTTAATCAGCAAACGAGAATAGTCCAAAAGTATGTCTGATCTTTTTCTCCATAATGCCAAATTGTATTAGAATCGGAATAAAAAGAATGAAACGCTTAAAATGTCAGTTGATTATACACCGTTTACGTCGCAATAGTGGATTTTTTTATTATAGGATGGAAAAAGTAACGATTCCACGAAGTTCTCGATCGATTATGGAGATGATTAAGTTTATTGTATGTGTAAGAAGCTTCTTTTTGTAGAATGGCTAGTTTCATTATTAAGATTAATCTTTTTTCGAGGAATTTACGTTTGACGTAGTAATTTTCTCGTTTTGAAAGTTTGATGGATGTTCATTAACATATAACCGAGATGCATTGAAAGGTAAAGGTAAAACGTGGTGTCACGATCTTTTTTCTTTTCTTTTCGGTTTTTTTTTTACGTTATTATTTTTTCTACTTTCGAATTTTTTGTAAGGAATTAAATTTGATATTTAATGATAGAAAAATTAACATCTATTTTTGATATTTGAGGATAAAAAAAATTGGATTATGTTATAAAGACAGGAATTTTGCAATATAAAGGGTGACATCCATCAGTAAACCCTATTCCTTACTCCTAATTGAATCTTTACTCTTCGTTGATCAAAGGCACAAGCTCGTATCCTCTAGTAATTGATTCTCAAGTAGTAAACAGTATAAAATTATCACATTAAAATAAGAATAAGTTTCTTCTTAAAGAACCTCCTCCCATTTATATATTTTGTTCTTAGTCAATGTCTAATATTCCATCAATTGTTAATATTCCAAGCTATTATTGTGTGCTTTTATTTAAATATTAAGTCAGCCTGCACGTAATAATAGTGAACATGAATTTATCAATAATTACCAATGATCTATTCTACCTTATTTTCTCTTTTGCAATAATTATTGCTTGTCACTTTTCTCGTGCTAAATTTTAAATTCTTCTTTTTTATAAAATCTTTGTAGCAGTAAATTCTAATGTTGAAGAAAAACTGCATTTTCAAAAATTTATTTAAAGAGCTTTTCTCTCGCTATAATATGAAAATCAATTGAGAAAATACTGATCTTTGGGCTATTAAACTAGTTAACAGTTGCGTAAAATTACTTACCGAACGGGACGATGTGTTCGTCACCCTCTGGCATATATTTTCCGATTGCTGGCCGCCTCTGTATGGTCCAGCAATATAGTGAGGAGACGCGAAAAGTAGACTTCCTAAGCCTAAGACTACAACACCTATGCCTATGTACCTGTCAAACAGAGATGAAACCGACAATTTCATTTTCTAGGAAATTTGAAATTTCAACGTGCGTTATTTTATTATTTAGAAAACTCAAGTATCTAAGGACTAAATTACATAAATCCTAATCGCTACAATCATTTATGTTGGAACATTAGCTTCGAGGCTACGCTGTTGAGCTGTTTGTTTTCAAGTGTTATCGATTATCGATTTAGGATTAAGCCCATACCATAGAGGGTGATGAGGGCACGAAAGTTTCGAAGGGAAGAAGCGAAATGGAGATTAACACCGACATTGTTCGTCCGGCTGACGTTAGGATTAATATTTATGAGAACTGTCGGGGTGAACCGATATCGGCATTAATATTAATAGACAAGACAATACCTTGTATACGTGCATACGTATATATATATACATTATACATATATGTGTGAGGTATATATCTGAACATATTTGTACGCATACGCATCACTGATTTGCTGCAAGATTGATACAACTAGGGAATGTGAATTGCCAATAAGAAATCAAGTTAGAGAAGAGGTCTGTTCGTGAGAAAAATTGACAGAAGATTGATCAATTTCGTAGATGCATTAAACTCTTAACTTGTGGTATCGTCTAGTGAATATATGTATTTATGTATATAAAATTATGTATAGTAAATTGCCAATAAGAAATCAAGTTAGAGAAGAATTCTGTTCGTGAGAAAAATTGAGAGAAGATTGATCAGTTTTATAGATGCATTAAACTCCTAACTTGTGGTATCGTCTAGTGTAAATATGTATTTATGTATATATATACACACCTCGGTTTCGATGCTTTTGAACGGCCGCCTAGATAGCTCACTGGAACGAGTGTAAGGAAACTAGCTATGTCGTATCCGCCCGCTATCAAGCCCGTCTGCGATGACCTCAAACCAAATCTCCTTTCTATCGTGGTTATGACCACGTTCACAAAACCATTGACCACCATACCTAAAAGAAAAGCGTAGGATTTTAATAAAATGAAATTGCAAAATAAACGAAATGGCACACGTTGGTAGTAACGTGGTTTCAAGCAATTTTGGTACTTAAAAACTTGAAGTGAAACAAATAAATGATAGTTCAGCTTAGTGATAATAGTGTAATTTCGAGTTTGCTCGAATTCAAGTTGCAAAATTGGCTCGTCTAAAAAAATTCAATATGTATTCTCATAGAAATCATCATATAATTTTGCGTATGGAGGTGGGAAATGTTTCCTTCAATGTTATATGTATATCGCGCAATGATTACGTAATAGAAGTTTCGAAGAATCTTATTAGAGCGATACAATTGAATCGATGAAGCGTTTGATCATCACCAACAGCCGATTGGTTGGATAGTTTCTCTAACGAATGCGTAGTCCGCTTATTTATGTATTATTAGGTAATCTAGGAAGATTTATTTAAGAAATATGTAATAATTATCGAAGTTGTTTCAACGTCTATAATTTTCACTTCGCTCGCTGTATTTAATTTGACTCAATTTATAAAAGTTCCAAAATCCATTCCTCTCTGCACTGAAATCCAATTTCCTTTCCATCGAAATAACCAATTCCGAACTTGTAAGAGCTACATATATCGTGGGCTATTTTGCACCGTACTGGAAAGCATCGTACAACCGATGGTATCTGGAATTTTATCAATCCTGGCCGACTTAAAACGGCAGGAAAGCGATCGATAGTAATACTCGAGTATCCTGATAATACTCCTTCCGATCTCGTTGTCCCCGTTCTCAGATTCGGAACAACATTGATCTTCGATACGCGTGTGTCGTTCGTATCCGATGCACCGAAGCAAATTCGTGTGCCGGGTGTAAATGAATCAGAAGGGCTAAAGTAATTGAATTACGATCTCCCCTCTGCTCGATTCAGTGTCCGCTCACCCTCGAAGAAATCGCTCTCTCGAACGTAAATCTATTAAACACTTCTTTCTCACGAATATACACGATGCTGATCACCTCTGAATCGAACAGTGTTCGTTCGTTCGTTCGATGCAACAAACAGGCGTTGACAGGGCGTTGAATTACAAAACCGGTGGCCATGCTGTACAGTATCGTTTGACAAAAGCGTTGAACCATCTCTGACAATCGCAAAAATCAATCTTCTCTCTCTCTGCGAGATTCAAACGTGGAGAGAAGAGAGTGGCAGGTCCCTGCTCGAGATTTTTGCAACATAGATTCTCCTTTTGACGGTTGTGTTTCGGTAGAGAGTCGTAGTTATTTACTTCTGGTTTTATATTCGGTTTAACGAATGGAGCTTTTTTGAGAGAGGTGGTTTAAACCGAGAGTCGTTTTTGTAAGGTGGAGAAATTTTGCGATAAAATTTTGTGTAGAATTTTACTAAATTTGCTGTATATGTAAATTCGCTTGAAAGGTTTACGTAGTGATATAAAATTTATTAAATATTTTTATTGGTAAGATAAAATTGTACTGTAATTTTCAACGAAACCTATGTTAGAACGATTGATCATATTTTATTCGCCTCGATCGTCATCTTTTATTCATTATTCTCTCTGAGTGCCTTTGCAATTTATGTCTTTTAACGTTCTGTATATTTCAAACCAATTTACAAAGATCTTATTGTACAGGCCAAAAAATACACGAGTCCTTTTCGCTTCAAACTTCCAAACGTCGTTTAATAGCTGTGCTATAGTTTATCACGCTAGCGTTATCTTTCTATGGCGTCAATATTCTTATACTTGTGAACGGATAAATTATATATATGTGTGTGTATTTATATATACGGGTTAAGAAAGAAACAGGGTCAGTCGGTAGCTGAAGAAGCAAATCGTGCACGGCACACGACTGATGCTCTGGCTTTAATTAAAATTCTCTTATTAGCCGCGGTACAATGGGAAACAAAGGTGGTTCATTTTCCGGGTGGACAGACGCCGGATATGTCGACACTCGAAACAGGTCTCCTTGCTTCTGTTCGTGAACGTCTGTGAACGCGTTAATTCGATGGACATTGGTAGAATGGTATGAGAGGGACCAGTTCCGAGTATTACTTAATTATCGGATATTTGAATATCCAGGTTAAATTTAGATTTCATTGAGAACATTATACCGTGTATACAGTTGCCCGTGAAAATACTCGAACATTTTCAGACCTCTTTCACGTATACACAAAAGATTTCTAGGAGTATTCGAGTACTTTCGTTACTCACGTTAGATGTTATAAATCGAATTTATGGGCGTATTTTTTTGACAAAAAGTAACCTCACTTTTAACAAAATCTGGATCGATTATTATTGTTCCGTACGAGATTAGCAAATGGCTCGATACTTATAGACGCCTTGGCGTACACGGTTATAACAGCGAACTCACCAGGATCCACGTAAGCGAAGTATGCACGAGTATCACGCTCGTACGCCAGTACTTAGTCACCGGCGAACTTATTCTCGACTTATATAGACGATTGTCGAGTCCATTGTCCAGCAATTTGTTCAATCCCACTGGAGAAGGCACGAACCTCCAGCAGGACGATTTCTTTTGTCGCTTGTCAAAGAAGGGGGACGTACAAACTTATTTAAACTAAGTACCCCGCACGACTACCGCGTTCTCCCTTTTCTTCATTTCCCCTCCCGCCAACGTCGACGACCTTCGTCCCGTCGTCGCAACTCGCCCTTTTCGCCTCGATCGTGTTCTCCTTTCGTCGACGTTGTCCCACCCTGCAACAGCCCGTCAACCTCCTGCCACCGGTCCGGAAAACTCGATTTCCGGTTATCGTCAGTCACCGTCGACCTCTCTCACCCTCTACCGACCCCCTCGTGCCACCGTGAAAGCTTCGAAATTGCATTCGAATGCACCGCTATTAGTAACGCCAAACGGCGATATAGCAGTCAATCAGCTGCTACGTGTTTGTATTACTATATGCGTGTATGTTGTGTGTGTTTATGTACACTCAGGTTCATAAGCGTCGAGACACTTAAGGAAAATCAGAACTTGGAACGATTATTGTTAGGAGATCATTAACGCTTTGAAGCTTTATTATTAAACATATCATATATGTTTATGTGTATTATATAAAGCTTCGTTTGAACTTTAAATTATGGAGAACGTATGTGTTATATATTTGCCTCATTAACTACACCATCGCTCATAATTATTTGCACACTTCCAAATCGTTGTAAATACGTGAAATATACTTCAAAAGCGAAATTCCAAGCCTCTAAATACGCTTCGACGATGTATCTAATCTTGGCCTCTGTTCTTATCTCAGATCGGACTATCGATGAAAGATTTATTAAAAATAATTTTTTAATAATAAAGAATAATTTATATCTATACCTGGATGGATATAGTAAAAATGTTTAATTTTTCGATTAGATCGCAAGTGTGGAAATATTTATGAACGAGACTGTACATTGAATTATACCGAAAAATCAGCATGGATTTGTTCACTGTGGTTTGGAGAATATTGTTACCGAGTTGGTTGATGGTATATTGGTAAATGTCGCGTTTATGATGGACAGGGTTTTCAAATTCGATCTGCAGTCCAGTCGTTTTCGATACGTCGTTTTCGATACGTCGTTCGTGGACACGCAGTTTATCGCTGGTAGGGGTGTTTGACGCGTTTGTGGCGACTGATTACAAAGCACGTCTGTTACATTACGTTTAACAACTACGAGTAACCCTTTGCGATTCAGGCAAATCAGTTTGTTGAACCTGTCTATTTCTGTTGTTGTCATTGCACAGCCTTGATCTTGTTTTACTAATCTATTATATCTTTATCGAAAAAGAAATAGCGTTGTTAAAATTGGATTTCAATCGATAAAGTGATAATCCATTGATCAATTCTGATTATTCGTAGCTTTCTAACGAGGGGGTATAGCTCAGTGGTAGAGCATTCGACTGCAGATCGAGAGGTCCCCGGTTCAAACCCGGGTGCCCCCTGGCCCTCCCTATTTTATTATTATGTTTTTAATAATTTTAGACGCGCGAGATAAAAACAAAAATTAGAAGGGTTTCACAATGTTCAGAATGTTCAAATTCAACCGTCGACAACTACGAACATACGGAAAAGTTGCAATATATTATAATAAGGAAAAAAATTTTTTGATTTATTTAATTCTTTGCTAAAATCACCCCGTCCCTCCCAAAAAAACTGATTTATTCAAATGATTCAAAGTAGTACTTAAAAATAGTACTTAAAAATCAATTCTAATGTCGGCAACAGTTACCTATTCAGTGCTATAAATTACATTTATTCGTCGCTCTTATTAAATATAAATACACCTTGCTAGATTACAGTGTCTTTTTAAATTTGCTATTCCATGGACTTTCCTTTACCCGGCACCAAAATTGGCAAATACATGGGTTTATTCTCCTGTTGCTCGAAGGGAATCAAATTTGAATCGCTTACCTTGCATTGCACCTGTCCAACATAACCAGAAAAGCGCCCATTTCGCGGTCCGAAATTGCTGCAGATACATGGGCCTGAACCAGAACCAACCACACTTCGGTTCATCCGTCCTCTCCGACTCCTTGGCTGTTTCCGGCTTTATTTCCGGTTTCGGCGGTCCGTCCCTGAACTGTTCCGAAAAACTGGACAGGGTCTCGTGCATGTCCGGCACCCCAGACTGTAAATCACGTTATCACCGTTGACACGGTCAGAATCGAATCACTTTATGATTAATGTTGGGTAATACGCATGATAATAATAGCTGACATGAGTGCCGAATGTGTATTACTGGTTGAAAACAACTTATAGTGGTATTTGTTGAATGATAAGCTGATTATTGATCATTATTTCCTGTCTTAATAGTGTTGTATTTGATCATATACTGTGGGCGCTGTGTACGCATTTATAGGGAAAAGAGCGCATTTTAGTATTTTAATTTCATCATCGCTATTATGTCATTCTAAATGCAATTTTCCCTGCATTAAATATTTGATTTTAAAGGATGAACTATAAATACATTTGTATCATTTCATATAGATATATTTTAGGAAGCAATAAGATTCCTTCCATCCCGTACAAGGAAGAAATGAATTTAATTTGTATAGCTTATATATCGAATATATCTATTATAATTGAAATTGTAAGTCATAATATATCATAAATATTATGTATTATGAATATATGTATATTAAAAAATCTTCCAATGTTTTAATTACTTATTTAATGTATTAATAGTATTCGTAATTGTAAGTCGTACTGTAATTGAATATTTAATTGATTTAAGAATATCAATTTTACAAGGAAAAGAATTAATAACTGCAAGCTTTCGCGATTTATATTTTTTATCGATGCGATATCGTTGAACGCGCACGGAAAACGAAAACAGATTAAAATTCGCGATTGCGTGTAAATAAAATCATAGCGGAAGAAGTTAAAATTGTAAATATGTAGACGTGGAATTATTAGTTATCGGAAATTGCGCGATGTGTACCGAATAAATACATCATCTATATCTATACGATATTTCCCGCATCAACTTTAATTATTGGCTTTCGCCTGTACGCGTAACATCGAGATGAGTAACTCATACTACGATCAAGGGGTTTAATTTATGTTTTATCGGTATCCTAACATTTTACATTATCACGCTTCACACGGTTCTCATTATCCGTTTGACTGACGGTAATTAACACTCCTCTATACGATTTGGTAGCTAATATGAAATTGGAAAACCGGTTGCGTATCACGTGTCATGATTAATTAAGGTAAGGTTTCCCTCAAACTTTCTAAGTAGAAATGAATATTAAAAAAAAAGTACGAACTTTTAAAAATGTACTTGTAACATTTTACGATAAAACTATGATTCATGAAACATTATCTCGTAGAACGAAATAACTCAAGATAAAAATACACAGGTAAGATATTCGTCATCTGACATAATTACAACAATAAATCAACCAGTTGTATCGGACAATTCCCTTTGTCGATCTACTCTGACCTGCTCAATATTTGATCCCTTTAAAAATACGCACACTTGGGAGGAAGCTTTATAATTAATTCTAGAACCTCGACGTTACAGGCAACAGTTCCTACCATAGAACTTGGGAGCGATCGATCGACCAGCATCGATGTCACGCTCGCCTCCTAAAATAAACGCAGAATCCAATATTTCCAGAGCACTTACGCTGAATGCAAATTTATCCCTCATGATTCTTGCCTCTTCTTTCACGTTCCACACCAAAAACGTCGAAACGGAAACACACTGTGTCTTATACACTTGTCAAATTTCGTTTACGCGGCACTGATCGATCCTAGCATCCTCCGTTTCCGGTTTCTCCCTCTAACTATCGGTTCTCTCCGTTCTACGTTGTATTTTCTCAAAGAAGCGACGTCGATCGCTTCGAAATTCCGCTATATGATATTTCCATCGTGATTGCGGATTCGTCGAGCGTGTCACGTTCCGCGAAACCGTTTCTCATCGCGGGCAAAAGTGGCGTCGAGAACGGAACTTCCGGCACCCAGTCACGCTTCGTCGTTCGCCACCAGCTCCTCGACTTCTTGCCTCGTGTCGTTTCTCAATCCAATTTCGACAGAAGCTCGCTGACTTTCTCAATCTCGGTAGGATAACGAATATTATTGTCGGGAAAGAGGAGCTCGATAGTATCGAACGATAGGGCGCAGGAAGGAAGTGAAAAATTCTGTCAGTTTGATCGCGATCTTCTTGTACAATACGCTTAGATATGCGATGATCTTGGATCGATCCGTAGTTTTGTTCCTTCGTCGATTAAACATTCACTTCGTCGAGGTCGTTGACCGAGGAATATCTAAAAGATGTTCAATCTTGAGCTGCTTCTCTTCTTCTTTCTTATATATTCTTTTTGTTTTTCGTTTCGCTTCTTCACTTCGTTAGTCCGCTCTTCGACTGATGTTCCGCTTCGAGAAACAGCTGCGATTCGCGCGGATCTTGCAGCGATTTAGTAACGCGTTTTAAGTTCAGTCAGTTGATTACTGACTCGATTTGCGCGTCTTCGTTTGGAATTTTTTATTCGAAGATTCGAAGTGCGACGAAGGTTTACGTACGTACACTGTTTTGATATGCTCGCTTCTTCTCGAACGATGGGCGAAAACACTGTTTTATTTTATTTAATTCAATAATTTTATGAATTACTTTATAATTTTCCGGAAAATTTTGAGAACTATAGAAACCTACCTAGATACGTACACATGTGTATCAACCTGTTTCCTTCCCCTTGAACTGTTTAAACGTGTTCGTTTAAAAGTTTCGATAAGAGAAATTTGCTACGGAGTATCTAAAGAGTAATACAAGTTTTGACACACCGTTTCAATGTGTTTTCTTTTAATCGAGCTGCGAAGGATCGTTCCTGTAGCACGTTACCGGCACTATCGTTTGTCAAACGTCCGGATTGCAGTTTCCATCCGGTTCGTATATACCTACGTCCCTCTTATACGCGTCCTCCGGTTCCGGCGTTTCTCGTTTCACCTGCAACGATCGTCAAACGCGCGACGTCGCGAGAGATTCTATCCGGCCTGTTCACGCGCATCGTTATAAATCCTTCGAGAGGACCGGGATATCGTTTTTCGAACGAATGGCCCGCTGTGTTTCACCTCGCCCTCGATGAAATATTCATCGTCTACGCGGGATTTATAATTTCGACGGGGAATTTATAATTCTCCTTTCGTTCGATCGAACAGCTGCCTTCTCTCGTCGATCACTCGCGATCGCTGGGAACCTTGATCGTATTTTATCGATCCCTCTAGTATTCTACTTAATCTCTGATTGATCGTACCGATAATGTCTTACCGATCCTTGTGTTGTATCGTGCTTGACTGACCCCTGATCTATTTTATTTGCCCTTGTGGTATTGTATTTGATCCTCGATTTATTTTATCGATCTCTATAAATGTTTGATATTTAATCTATCGTATTAGTAAATCTTTAATCCGCTGTATCGATACTTATAATATTCCGTTTGATCTTTGCATCTGAAGGAACAACTGCGCTCCTTTTTTGATAATCATCGATGATAATTCGATTTTCAATCTGCGGTTTGTCGATTCTTACGATATTCTATTTAATTCCTAGTTTATTACGTTGATCCCTACAGTGCTATACTTGATAGTGTAATTACGCGCGTTGCGTTCTAAGGACGAAGTTGTCCTTTCCGGAAGCTACGTGGGGCTTTGCGAAGGTTTCTCTTGGACACTCGGACTTTGTCGTTGTTGCTTTCTTCGTTAATGGGAAAGTACGAGTTTGTTGAGTCGGTGGAGGCAAATAGAGAGACGAGTTTGCGAGATGCAGCGTGAAAAATGAAATAAATCGTGGTTTTTGTTTATGTAGGGTGTTAGTTGCGAATTGTTGAGACGTAAAAGTTTCTTGGATTTACAGGACGAAGTTTAAAACACTGTTCGCAGTAAATCGTGATTTTAAAGTATGCACAGTTATTCAAAATTTATAAGAGTTTTACAAAGATACGTTGCGGTATGTTTCTTAGATTCGGAGATATTAAAAATTTCAGTTGGAAAGAAGCTTCGTATTCGTGGAATCTCATAAAATCGCTATTTTATTTTGTACCGTGTCTTCTGACTACTAATCGATCTGGGTAATAAAATTTTCCGTCTCGAAGTCTCGATATTTAAGTGTCTTCGAGATCTACAAGAGCGAGTATCAGTCAGAAATTACAAAAGTATTTTAGACTTAAATTTTCCAAACGCGAAAGCGTTGCTCAACGTTCAAACTCTCCAACGGCAAACTTCAATTCACAAAATCTCAGGACGTTCACGATCTGTGATCTCTATCAGTTTTATCAGCTCTAAAAATGTCAAACTTGGACAACCAAAGTCCAGAATATCGACGATCTACGAGCTTCGTTGATGTCATTGGTTCCATTAAAACCACGACTTTCGATGTCTGCCAATAACGTCGATAAAAATATAAATAAGTAATCCAAAAATGTCCACGACTGCGTTCAACTTGCGTTGAGAAGTATTCGAAAGACGAGTCTGTAAAATTCGCGAATACTCAGGATTTCAACTGTATTCGTCGGTTTTAATAACAATGACACGAATTTACGAGATCCAAGGATATTTACGATCCATCGATTCTTCCAATCTGAAATCGATAAAGTTCGAGAACGTCTTCACTATCCACGATCCCCGTCTTATAAAACTTTCAAACCTGAATTCATAAATTTCCAGGATCCACGATCCGCACGATCTTTGTCAATAAAAATTCCAAGCTCGAGCCCGCAACATCCAAAAATATCCACTGCTCACGATCTTCGTCAGTTGCTGCATCCCATAGATCTTTCAGACTCGAATTCAAGAATACGATCCACGATCTCTATCGATCTCTGTCGATAAAACTATCGAACATAAAACCAAAAACATCCACAGCCTGCGTTAATATCATATCGGTAAAAGGAATTCAATTTTAACCAATTTCTCATAAATATAGAAATGGCAATTTCGACTCTACAAAGTCTGAGTACTCTCAAGATGCACTGTTCCCGTCAGTTCCCACGATCAACGACCCTCGAGGTCGATCGAGCACGACGCGGCCACGCAAATGAGACGATCCGGATGGCGATCCGAGCGCGTACTAGGCCGCGTGTCACACGCGACTGAGGATCGCGAGCTCGTGCTCTCAGAGTTTTCCCCGCGAGTTAAACCGCCGTATATGCTACTACCGCCGCTACTCTGCCACGACAGACATCCTCCATCCTTCTTCCTTCCACCAGTCTCTTCTCCCTCTCGAGCTCTCTCCGCTTCTCTCCCACCTTTTCATCCCCTACCCTTCTAAACCCCAACCAACTCTTTCTCTCCATTTCCCTCCCTTTCTCTCTCTCTCTCTTCCTTTCTCTCTTTCTGCCTCTCCCTTCCTCCTCCCCTCATCTCTCTATTTGTCTCTGTTTCTCCTTGTTTCTCTCTGTTTCTCTTTCGTTTCTCTCCGCTCCCTATTCGTCTCTTATCCAACCCCTTCCAAAACCACCCCTCTTTCACTCCGTGGACGCGCGACACACTGTAAACCGCTCCTACTAGCTGTTGCTTCGCTCACGGGAACCAAAAAATCCGACAGCCTCGCCGCATCTGATAAGGCTCATTAGTTTGCGTTAATTGCGCTGATTTTATGCACGATTAAAGGCTCGTTTGTGTTATCTGCGGTTAGGTGTAAGATAATGTGCTGGTTCTGGTTTTAGATAAAGACGCTTCTTGGAAATATAATGCATATAATAAATAGCTTTTATGGTTATTATAGCATTTGCGAATTTATATGTTTCTTTGGTATGGCATTTTATAAGTAGTGGTATGATTCCCTTTATTGCACTAAAATCATAGAGACTATGCATAAAAGTATGGAATGCAAATGGAATAGTACAAAATACGATGACATCGTCATATTGATGTTTTTACATATAGATACTGTAGTACGTATTTGATGAATTTAACTGTTTGTTATTGCACGTAGATCCTTTTATCGCTGTAAGAATATGAACTAAAAATATTCGATATATTTTGTGGACATAGATCTCGAATCTTGCAATTTTTATGCGTTTAAAGAAATATTAGCAGAATAATGGAACATCTGAAATAAAAATTTCGAAAAAAGCATCAACTCGAACCAACACAAAAGGCGTTTAGAACGGAAATTTATAGAATACTTGTTTTTTTGAATAAAAATACACAGAAATCCTTCCGCATTGAACAGCTAAGGACAAGAAAACAATTAAGGGAAATTTGCAAACACGATGTCGAGACGATTCGATCGGTGTACTCTATTCGAATGTTATCGTTCGTCTATGGTAACGTGGATTCGTAACGTGAAACGACGCGCGGCCAAACGGCGATCTAAATCGAACAGGGGCAACGAGCCTCGTTAATGGAACGCTGGAAGACAAATGCGTTTCTCGATACAGAGCATTAAGAAACCCGTTGCAACGGCAAGCTGGAAAATAGCTGGAACTATACCGGGCTATCGGTTTCGTTGGTGGCTCGCGGCAGGAGTTACAGTTTATCTCGTTGCACCGCAGTTCGCGATAGTTTGCTTTGCTGCGGTCAAAAGTTGAGCTTTCGCTTGGGACAAGGCAATTTACGTGACAACGATGCAAGTTCGATCCTCTACTATCCCTCTCAAAATTATCCGACTCACTGGAGAAAAATGTTCTTTGTCGTAATATTTATACTATCGTAGGAAGTATTTCCTTCTTTAGCGGCACTTTTCCGTGTCACCAAAAATGTGGTAGGATTGTATATATATGTATATATATGTAGTATGGGAATAACAGGTCGGTTAAACTAGGAAAGGAAAGCAACGTGAAAAACGTAAGAGGACGGAGGGAATATTTTATGGGGACTTCCGCGAAGTTTCTCATATTTCAAGATGAGGTAGGTCAGGTATGGTATCAACCGTGGAGAACGTGTTTCGAATTTATGACGGTAATAACCTAAGTATGCAGACTCGAAAAGTTCCAAATAAATCATCCTGATAATATTGGTCGTTAGGGAAGGACCGTAAAGAGGACGCGGTTGACGTTGAAAGCACGCGGCGAGGAATCGATAGCGAATGCGAATTTAATAGATTATACGACAAATATCCGATTCGATGGACATATATGTAGGTATGTGTGAACAACTTCGTGGTTCGAACTCTAACCTACCTGAAGCACCTATTCTCAGATTTCTGGCATTAAAAAAAATTCGGCGGCTGTTTTCGGTCGATGATATTTTGGAAGCTGACTGTCGCACTTTGCCATGTAGGACTCGTATTTTTATTTGTCGCCTTTTCCATGATTGAATTAAGATCGTTAATGAAATTTTATCAGTGCTAATACTCTCTTTCGTATAGGAGTAACAATTTAAAGATAAAAGAAGTTCTACAAGTAGATTTTATAAATTAGGATATTTCTATATTTTACATTTTTCATATGCTATATAGAATATCGTAGTTTGATGCTTTTAAGCTATGTGCAACGCTAAGCGTAAACGATTAGAGAAGAATTATAGATGAATGTTTTTTTCTTAAATTCAGTATCAAGCGATGAACTGTATTTTTCCACGTTCTTGCAGTGCTCGACTATCTCTGTCGCTCTGGCTAGGTAGGATAAATTTTATGTATATTTGAACAAAATTCTGTATACTTGCTATTTTATATCAGTAGTGACGGAAATGAATAAAATCTTCCATATTGCGACACACAATCTGAGTTACGCGCATTACAGAGTTTATGCTTAAATGACATGATCTTTTTATCGCGAGTTCACTTTTTCAGCCAATTATAAATAATCTGTTTATTTCGATACACGGTCTCAAATCAAAAACAATCATGAAAAAGAAAAATCAAGAACTGGAAGTCGAATACTTTGTCAGACATCGTAATATCCGTAAGAGAAAGGAGTATATCACGAGAGATTCGTCGTTTAGAAAGAATCAACGTTCCGCTGTCTGAAATTCGCGAAGCGTTAAATTAAATTTCCCAGAGGCGTCAGCCTGGCATCGAGAAGATCGATTGACACGAGACTATCGATATTTAAGCGATAACATCGCGTCCTCTATGAAATGATCGTTAACAGAGGCTTCCATTTTGCCTCCTCTTGTCATCCGACAATTCGAGAATTAAAACCTATACTCAGCTACCATATCCGCATCGATTTTATATTTTTCGTACCATGAATTAATTGTCAATACTTTTCGTCGAATTAAAAGCATTCCCCTTTTTTATGTTCACTTAGAAAGTCTTATCGTTAGCGTTACTATCAGTGTTAATTTTTCAACAACAAAGTGAATTTAACTAGCTTAACTTTCTCCTTAAGGCCTTCGCTGTAATTAATTAAAAGGAAAAACATGATAAATTTATTTTTGTTTTCTGCTTTTGACGGCTAGAGTTCGCCTGGTTTTAATTAAAAAAACGCTGCGGTAAACTTTCACTCGTGGTTACCCTTCAAGTGTAAAAAAAAGCGGGAATGAAAAGAAAGAACTAATTAAGAGACGAGAAAAAATAAAAGAACCAGGAAGAAGGAGAAAGATGACATCTCTGCAAGAACACTGGTAAATATCTTCGTTGCATAATTATGGATTTAGAGAGGTATTTATCGGTGAGAAGGCAGTGGTGCGTTCGAAATTCCTTCGAGTGCAACGCGCTTGTACCGCAATGATAACGAGCCTCGTGTAATTAAAGTCCTTGCTATCTTTAGGGGGCCACTTCCGTTGCTGGATACACCGACTCGTTTATGCCGCTGCTACGTTTTCTCAAATATCCACTTCCCGAGTTGACGCCCACGATCTCTCTTCTCTTCTCTTCAATTCTCTCTTCTCTGTCTCTCCTTGATCGCGTTTCCAGATCTCGTCTGCTGATATCAGTCGACTTACGACTCCAGAGGTCAAGGTATATACATTTAAATTGCCGCGCTTCCTATATTATAGACGCTCCGCCTTGCTTTTATTAAAAAATTCCTTTTCACCGAAGCTATTACGAAACGAAATCGTGACCATGGCGTTATCTTTTTTATTTCGTAAATAAAGTGCGCGTCCTGTTTTGATGAGACGAAGCGGTTAACAGATGGATAATGATATGGATATCGATCGATCGTTTGCGTTACTGCAGCAAGAATTGATAATAAAACGTATAAAATGCTACCAGCCAGTCTTTTCATTTCAATTTCCTTTTTTTCGGTACCACTATCGGAAGAGATATTTTTTCAGTCGAATTTTTCCATGGGACAATCACGATGAAATATTATCCACACCTGATAAATCGTATATAACTGACAAACGAGAATTTATTATAAAAAATTACCACTAAATATTCGAGTCTACTGACGTAATAAAAGACTTCCTTCTTCTTGCACAAGTAGATATAAATCATCGTAACCATCTTCTTACCAATTGAATATTAGCGATATGAAATATACGTGTTTAAACGGGTTTCAAATTGAACCTACACGTATATAATCTCTGCAGTCGTGTCTCGCTACGATGCTAATGGAATTTCAAAGCGTTTCATACGATAGCGCGTACGATACGGACATAAGAGTTTTCTATGGCACATTAGCGGTGACTAAGAATTTTGCGAGTCAGTGTTCGCTACAGTAAAGTAGAAAATTCCTCTTCCAAGCCCTATAACGCGGTACATCGGCCGGATAAATCCTCAAACTCGTACTGATCTCGCCGAAGGCGTCCAGTAAGCGTTCAAATCGAATGGCACGTTCATTAAAACGGACATTCAGGAACGATTTGTTTGACGAGCGTCGCGCTTTGGGGGCATAGACATTATCCGGGACAAGAAGAAAAAACGCAATATACTATCGACCTGTGTGTGCACGTCGACACAATGGCGGAGAGGGAAGGCCGTGCGTCAACGTTCGTTTGCTCAACGCAAACGTGCGGATCACGCGCTCGAAACGCGGTGAGAGGGATAAATACCCTTTCGAGCAACGCGCACGTTTCGTCGGCCACGCGACCTCCACGACATAAATTTCGTGGATTTAATAAAGATCCATGGCTTCCGGTTTTAGGGGTCGCCTGATCGCTATGCTTGCTCCGCGACCGTTGACCAACACTCTCTTTTTATTACGCGAGTGTATTCTTCGTCATATTCGAGTTTCGTCAAGCAAATTTTGACACGTTATTACATTAGTAAAAAGATGAAAGAAGTTGTAGGAATAGCAACCATTTTTCATTTTTTAAAGCGATATTGTTATTTTGCTTTCATTGATCGTCAAGTCTTTGTTCTCGTTTGTAATTAAAACGGAGAAAGGAAATTTTCTCGAATTATTATTATTTAAGCGTTGTTCTGTCTATTATCGTCCGTACAGTATAACGCGGAAATTTGTAAGGGCGTCTCCAAACGATCGATAATGTCGTCGATATTTTAGGGTTATGGTTTGTCAATAAATATTATAATATTGACAATATTATATCGGCAATGCACATTGATCCTTTCAGTTGGGAAGCTTGAAATATCGACGATACACATGGAACGTCTGACAGCTCTGTACAGGTTACAACGTAAAAGTAAAATTACTAAATATACGTAATTGTACATTTTTTGAAGATGGAGATATCCGAAATGAAGGTAGAAAGTAAAACGTACGGAGAAATTGTATCGAATCTGTAGGGGAAGAATGGAGTGGAACGTGACGAGAGATTTGTTTACCGAATGCGGGTTATTTATTGCTTCGATGGGGTAATTGCTACTCGGTTTCCTGACGGAGCGATTGAATGATGGTTGGGAATCGATGATACGGTTTTGGCTAGTTTATTCGAATACGTGGATTGTTCTTAATCTCTGATTGCCTATAAATATGTTGCTTGTTTCGTATTAAAATTTTATAGCGTTTTTCGTGCAAGTATTTTATTACTCTTTCTATTAATCGAAATAAAATATTGCGATATGGGTAAAATGATGTTATAACACAGTAAGCTCGTTTTCTCTCTGGTTTTATGACATGTTAAACATAACAATGTTAAATATAATAGAAGAGACTCTGGAGTTACGTGATACCGTGCAAAACATACTGTCAAATAAATTAGTTTATTTATAACATATTTTATTTTTCCTAGTACCGTGTCACGTTAACGAGGACATTAATTAAATTATTTTAAAGGTCATGTTTTGTATCTCCAACGTTCCGCTGTTTTCGCACGAACTTTAATATAAAACTGATAAATTAAGACGATAAAGGTAGTATTACTAGGTCGCCATAAAAGTTTCAATAGATGCACAACATTTTTTATTTTATTCATTTTGTTCATTTCATTACTACAAAATGAATCATACATAATTCAATAAAATAATATAAAATTGTTACTCATCTATTATTTCCTTATGAAACGAAAGAAACTTTGGACACGACCTAATATAAAATTCATGAAGTAATCCGGTTCACGAATAATTTACGAGCACATATTAATCGAATTCTCTATGTGAGCTTCTGCTTTGAAAGCGGTGATCAAGTTTCATCGACGCCTATGCAAGGGCGTCACGTTAAACAACGGCGCGTGTCACGTTGCTACATCCGTGGGTGGCCCATCCTATATATTTAGAGGAAGTTTTCAATAATTTCTTATTGAATTTATTAACACTTACGAAACCGCTTCAGGGGCACGTACACGCTCCAACTGTCGGTTCTCTGGTGCGCGGGAAAGGAAAATATTGTTTCAACTAGTATTGCTTCTTCCAATTTCATTCGTTCAACAGATCCACGCGCCGTGTGTGACACGAGCCTGTCAATTGTTAATTCTTCCGCCGTCAATTGTTAATTTTTCTGAAAGTCTATCGTGCTTTTGAGGCGAAGGTATTTAACATTAATGTAAAGATTAAAACGCAGCCTTCCGTATTATTCGCGTAAGCGATTGAAAGTAAAAAACGATCATAAGTTTCGAAAAGTATCGAACCTAAAATTAGAAAATTTCTAATATACCACGCACAGACCATCGCGACAACCGTGAACGATATCGATGAGAAACTTCAAGCAGAAAATTTGAAAACAGAACGAGCATATTTTCCTATTATCTTGTCGCGCTTGACAACCTTTTTCTTTTTCGTTATTTTTTCCGCCCGAATCATAAGACAAGACCAAAGAAGCAAACAGAAAGGAAGAGAGAAAGCTAATGCACAGTGGCGCACGAGATACACATTCGTATTTCTTAAAGCGGTGGCGACGAGCGTCGAGCGGAGAACAACTCGCGGAAAAACCAGTCGCGATATTCTTATACACACTTCGCGTGTAATGGAATACATTTTTGCACTTTTCTCGCTGCTCTTTTTCTCTTCGCCGACTCTTTTTCTCTCCTCTCGCCACAGCTCGTTCCGCAGGCTCTTTCCGTCGCACTCGACGCTCGCTCGGTTCGAAATGAAAACGAGCCTCAAAAGGGCTTTGTACGCGCTTCCGTCACGTTCGATATTCGTGCGTTCTTTTATGCCGTCACGTTTTTTTCCGTCCTGCGAGGATTTCACGTGACGCTTAGAAAGAAACAGAGAGCGGCTCGTTTTTCCAGAGCAACATCGACCAACTGACGTTTGCCGCCTAAATTCCTTTTTCTTCCACTTCCTTCTTCCCTCCTCTCTCGCTCTCTCTCTCTTTCTCTTTTTGTTTTTCTCGTATTTTGTCTTTTTGTTGGTTGATTCTCTTTTTCGCGCCGCCTACGCTTTTTGATTTCTTTTGTTCGTTATTTGATTGCGTATAACTTTGTCACGCAGAGAATCGACACTTCACCGAGGTAAATGAAATCGTGATTGACGAGTTTTCTGGAAAAAGCGTGCACAAGACCAGATGGTAAATCGAATAAATTGCGTAGGAATTTTTCCCTTATGGTTTTCCGTTTAATGAATACGTGTTCGCTTTGACTATTCGTCGACGACAGACAAAGTATCGTTACCTCCATGGAACGTCGAATACGAAATTATTCAACAAGTTTCTCTTTTAACAGCCCTTGTTCCATAAAAGGAAGAGATTCGGCAATCATTGTCGAAAAAAACCTCTATACATGTACACTGACACTCGAGTACTTGAACGCTTCCTGTAGAAAAATTGTACGTGTATGTTGTTTTACGAGACATTTTGAAATTTCATTAGTAACAACGAGACACCAGCGTCATATTTGTATCGTTAAAGTTTGAAACCAATGTGAAAACGCGTTACGTATATGTATAGTGAAAAGTTTTGTACGCGTCGAAATACTCACTTTCGCGAGCCACTGTAGACAAATACCAAATTACACACCGCATCAACATGGACTCTCTAGTCATCTCGTCTTTCAGCCGCAGTCAACTTCTGCCGCGTCTACGTCGCGCGAAACAAGCGAGACTGGTCTCGCGCATTCCTAACGACTTCATTCAGAAGTAACTCGATTTGTGGGCAGGCATAAAGTGAATACGTCAAACAGCTTGTTAATTCAGATTAAATGGCGCCCGTGCGGCAACCGGCGTTTCTCGCAAAACCCCCGCTGCCAATTATTTAGTCGGTCGTTTCGCTTGAATCGCTCGTTCGACCGACTCCTGTCCCCGTCTGTTTCCCATCCTCCGGCGTTTTCATCGTCGAACGCCGACTAACGAATACCGCAACGAGCATCTCTCCCTGCGGTCCCTGTCCCTCTCTGACCTTCTTTCCTCTCTATTTGCCGTCGCTTCGTACAGTGCCAGTGCCTGGCTACTTGTCCGTTCCGGATCCTTTCAAAGGAAAAATCCAA
Organism: Bombus impatiens; assembly: GCF_000188095.3. Lineage (NCBI taxonomy): Eukaryota > Metazoa > Arthropoda > Insecta > Hymenoptera > Apidae > Bombus > Bombus impatiens. The sequence continues at coordinate 119,406 of NT_176644.1, forward strand.
CGTGAAAAAAGAAAGAAAAAAGAAAAAAGAATAGATGCCACCCGGATGGAACGCGGTCCGATTGATTGGAATTTTGCGGTCGATGGTGATTAATAAGCACCACCATAGAGCAGCGTCGACTAACTTTCTTTCGGTTCTTTTTAGGCTCGTCCTTTTCTCGTGGTTTCTTGCCGATGTTGTTCGTGTACGTTGATTAGTTTTCATTTAACTTCTTCCTTTTCTTCTTCTTTTTTTTTTGTTGTTGTTTTTGGGAGGATTTTGTGTGGAAAGAGAGAGAAGAGAGCCTGGATTATTCGAGCGATACGCCTGACCTGGTATCATTTGGTCTTCTTCTTCGTTGCGACTCGTTTGTTTAATTTTGCGAATGAAGTAAATTTTCTAATTTAAAGTCGAAGTAAATTCTTTAATTTTCTAACCTCTTGCGAGTCTTGTTGGCTATTTTGCGTTTGATTAGATTGAGAGAAACTTTTGTTTTCTGTTTTTCTGTGGAACAGCGAGGTGGCTTTATAGTTTTCGAACGAAACGCTTGATCTAGAATTCAAAGGGTTTTTGGTAGAAAAGGTAAAGAGGAACGCGACTATTCGATTGATATCGATGGGAAATGAACCAACCTCCCGTCGTTGAGACGTTTTTGACAGGGAATTTCTGTGATTTTGGGAATGGAAGCGTACGAAGGGTGCGTTGGAGAGCTCCGAATGCGATTCGTTAACTCGGAGCATGCGTTTGTCAGTATGTGAACACGTAAACGGTGTATTGGATCGTATTGATTTAATGAAAAATTTTAAATAATTATCGTTGAATGAAGAGTTATTCTTAGCTTTAAATGATTTTTACCGATATTGTAAATTAAAACGTAACTGGATCTGCTCTGTCTCTTCGTCTCCTTTCTGAACAGTTATATATAACATTAGATAGATATATGAAACATAAATATCATGACAGACTTGAATTCAGGTAAAGTCATTCAAACATTTCTCATATAGGTACTCTATAAATGACTACAATTTAAAAACGATAAAACAAATAACGCGATAATAGAAAAAAGAAAGAAAGAGGACACACGTTTCTACTTTGATCGTTAAAATAAATTCTATATTATTTAACGCGGTTAGTTTTTTATTATTCAGTGCATGCCTGTAGACAACTAAATTGCGCACGAATTGCATGCAGTCTCCTTACAATTGACACGCGACTATTATTTGACCGACGAAACGTTCTTACCACAGTCTCCTGTTGCTCTCAGAGCGATGCGGAGGAACGTCGATGGCAAGCTGCTACCGTCCATTCCACTCGCTTCCCTCCCCCAAAGTCTTTTCCTTTCACGTGAAAACCGGTTAAAAATGCCTCCCCCAGGAATGTTAACGTTATATAGTAGCATGTAACGTAGGAGTTAGATATATAGTGTCCTGTTTTTCTCAGCAAAACCATTCTACTACGTTCTACGAGTAAAAATAAGACCAACCACGTTAAAACATTTTTACCAACTTTTTACTACATCGGTGTACCAATTCCAAACAATTTAATCACGCCATTGATTAATTCCGATCTTCTAAATGAAAGAAGAATCATGTCCCTTTATTATTTCCTTCAATAAAATGTTAACACATTCTCCGCCACTTGTAAACTTGTATTAAATCATCATCTAACGATTTAATGTCAAATTACGTTACACGATATAGGCAGAGTCGACTTAAAAGGAAAGATATATATCAAAAAACCCCCAAGAATACCCAAGAATGTCCGAGGTGCTCAAAACCCGAGAAAGGTCTACAGTGCGTTAGATTATGTTACAGTCTACTAAAGCAACAAGTTATTTCAACTATTTCTCCGTCACAAGCGACTAAAATCTCAGTGACAAAGACGTCAACGATAATCCTATTTCCACGATTGCGATACGTAGCTAGCGAGTCTCTTCCCACGTATTCCTGACCACGATCCATTAATTTCGACGATGCTCGCCGGCCCAACGAGTCATCCTGTCTGCCAGTGTCCCCATCCTTCTTTTCTAACCATTATTTTTCTCTTCGACATCTTCGTGATGCTGTGCCACTACTCCTCGTAATTGCGGCACAATCGTAGCCCGCAGGCATTAAACGCGCGCAACTACCAAGCCAAGCCAAGCCGACCAAGACCTGTCTCCCTCCACCACTTCGCTGATAGTACCGAAGACAACGATAACAATGGTGAGTGAACAGAGTTACGAGAACAAAGAAGTAAACTAGGGACGACGAGAGGAGTCGTGCGTGTAAAATATGTAGATCGCTCGAAATTTTCGTCCCATATTCCAACGTCAGCGTCGCAAATTCCGGAAAAATCGCGTCCAGGGGAATTGGGGCTTCCGTCGTCGAGCTGACGTGCCTAGCCTCCGGTGAATGATCTCATTTTCCCCCCTGGATTGCCATTCATACGCGTTTCAGCCTGTAATTCGTCAAATCCTTTTTTCTTTTTTGTTCTCTCCACTTCCTTCTTCGTCCTTTTTCTTTTTTCCTTTTTTAATTTTTTCAAATGGATAAAGTGATTGGGAAAGATCGATGGGATTTATTGGAGTTAGTCGGTTAGGTTGAATGGCGGAATATGTTTTTATGAGGTGTATTTTTGACGTTCGTTGCGCGATGTATTGAAGGCAGAGAGTGATTTGTGGCTTACCAGTGAACGTGCTTCGTTCACGTAGGTTTTCGGTTTTTTTTTTTTACTGTTTTGCGTTGAAGGGAGATGGAGTTTGACTCGTTTCGAGTGACAGGTTGATCGAAGGTATGTTAATTTAATTATAATCGTTTCTTTTTAACGAAGCTTTAATTTATCGTTGGTGGAAGACGAACACGTCTACCTTGAGCAGTTACGAAAATCGTCTGACGAAATGAACACGTGGAATCAAGCGATTAAAATTGTCCAGTGTGAAATTTCTCGAAAGTTGTTTTTCGATTATCGTGTTGAGATATATCGGCAAACTGTATCTCGAAATTGCAATTCGATGGGATCAGTCTGCGTCAACCACACGCACCGCAACTACGGAAATGAACGATCGTCGATCTCATATACGTTCCGTCAAACCCATCGTAATTGCGATAGTACAGGCAAATAAGCCATTAATAGCTTCTTATTAATGTAATTTTCGAATTATGTAATTTTTCGTAATATTATAGGATACATAAAACGGTACATAATTCGATACAGAGAATATTCATTTTATGAGAATTCTGACGTAATTTATCTTTCGTTATTTAATGACTTTTGGACTAGAGTTTTGTTCTCCCGAGATAATATCAATCTTACAGAAAAGATAAAAAGAAGTATAAGAGTTACATAAAAACTGACAAAATGCAATTTAATAGGTGTGATTAGATCTATTACATGAACATTATACATGGCAAGATTCGTTTCTATAGTAACAATCATTTCCTACTTCGTAGAATAATCGGAGAAATTTCGAGCCAACAATAGAATTTCCTCTCACGACAGGCAAACAAAAATTCCGGCTACAAAAGGTTAATAATACGAAGGTTCGCCATGGAGGCAGCTTCAACCTCTTTTCGTCTTTCCTTTTATAAAAGCTCGTAGATTCCAGTACGTATCGAAAATGGCGCGAACCGCTTTCACAGACAGGGCAAGCTCCTTTTAAATGAAAACTAGGATCGGGATAACCCGGCTGAATACAAGAGTTCTCCGCGAGCTTGAAACGAGTTTACGTTGTACGCGCATTGTGCCAGACATTGAGATCCCAGGGTCCCCAAGATATACACGTCGTCGAAGAATTCGGCCTGACTTTCATACGAAACCGCTTTCCTCCGGCCAATATTCTTTAGGCAAACATCGTCGTCGATTCTTCTTATCTTTCGATTTTTCAGCAGCCCCTTCGCAGCTGTTGGATATTTTGTGAAAGATTACGAGATTGGAATCGGAGAAAATAGATGTTTAGACACTGTTTGTTTGAAACCTAAATAATACGAATAACTAGGTATGAATATAAGCAAAGGAGATAGATATGGAATTATTTCGATTAAAACAAGAAATGAGTATATTCGACTGTAAGATAAAGTGAAAAAAGCGAATAAGAAATAAAAGTTTACTTTTATAACACTCAATTCTATAATAGAGAGAAAGCTTCAGTTTTTTTCCATCTTTGATATTTCGCGTCGCTTGCACGAAAGTTGTAGGTACTTTGGGATTTCTCGATTTCTGAAATTAAGCTTCAAATATGTGCCCATGACGTGGAAAATTTGAATATTTCTACCACGATCCCATACTCGTAACTTTCGAAACTTTTTGCAAATCTTGTAAAATTTTACGCGAATAAAAGCTACACGTGCTAAACAATCCAATTTAGCGCGCCGGTTATTGCACTCAAAGTCCAATACCTCGTCGCTGCAACTTAAACGAACTAACAGAAACTTAAACCACGATCGAGGCAGCTTTTCACGATAAAAATTCACCGCTCTTAAAATCTCTTTGCAACAATTTCCTCATTCTAATAAACCATACCGAAACAGCTTTACGATCAAACGCGCAAATTAAATAACTCCCCTGAGGGGTAGCTGTTTGAAAGTTAAGCCGAAGGGGGTGGTTTCCGACGATTACGGTGAAAATGATTCAACGAAGTTGCCAACTTTAAAGCACCGTTCAACCTGCCCACGAAGGCACCTTTTACAGATTTTTTCTTCTTTTTCTTTCCTTTTTTTTCTTCTTTTTTTTATTCCAAGCGCAGCGTGAAGTTCGTTCTAATCTCGCAACCGATAAACCGAAAGTTGCACCAGCGAAGCAACCTCGGCGTTATTTCAGCGGCTATCCCACGGGAATAAACAAGTGCAATATCTTGCATCGTTTCAGCGATCCCCGTAGCGTCTGACCTAGCGCAAATTTTCCATCCCCTGCGGTCGTCCTTCGAATTTGCATAAGCACGTGCGAGTGCTTCTCGTTCTGCCTGTTGTTAACACGGTTACTCGAAAATTGAAAAGATAGCGAGCTAGTTTTTAGTTTTGAGAACATAGAAACTTGCCTTTCAACTGGTTGTAATTGCAAAAATTTAACGCAGCTGGTTGAAGTTGTTCGTGCACTTAAGGACATCACAGATAGTCGTTTCTACGAAATGAAATAGAAAAACGAAAGATTCTTTTCTCGCTTACTTATGTTAGGTACACTTTAATAGAATCTATTTCCATCCACTGCATCTTTCCTTCTTTCCTCTAAAATTGAAAAATTATTCCACTTCGATATTCCGCGTAAAAGTATTATTAGATTTATCTTGTCGCGAGGAGAAAAGATAGGAAAGGAGTATTTTAATTAACAACATCAGATTACAGCGTTTATTTGTCGCATAGACCCAGTTGTTTGAGTCGAAACAATTAAAGATTGCGTCTGAAGGAAGGAGAAATTGGCCGAGAAGGGATTATCTCATCCTCGACCAGCCTGAACGTTTAAATTACTCCTACGACATTGTCTCGTTTGTTTGAAATTCAATTATCTCAATTTCGACTTCTCGAACGTCCAACTTTGCTCCTTATACAGTATAATGGCTGCACTGGCATTGCCGATGCATTTATTCGTTTCTAAATGAAGTGCATTCGGACGAACGATCTCCCTATATCGTAAAATACGCTCTTTGTTATTATTTATACTAAACGAATGTTAGAACGATGAGCAATTTGTCGATTCGCGAAAAATGAGATTGTTAAAATTACAGAATGCCCAAGATTTTGTTCATTTCGACGTTTCAACCAGGATTTGATGTTCTGTAACTATGTGGTTACATTGCTACGAATTCATAATGTAAGAATATCGATGTTTAATGACGATCACCATGGCTTGAGGTAATTTTTACTTACGCTTACTTAATTATTTTTTACCCTCGTTGATATTTACTCACCGCATTGTCCGGAGCGTCGTACCCGAGATTATCGACCCCAGTCATCATTATAACTGAAAAAACAATACGTCGTTTTAGAAAGAAAATGGTAGATAGATGATTGGAATAATAATTTTCAAAGTACGAGTAGTATTTCGCTGTTCGGCATCGCTCGCGCCTAACAAACAATAAATTCAGTGCATTCTCAAACCGTAAGACAATCGTTGAGAAGTGCGAATGAACTATAATGGAGCTGGTAACGATCGAACTAACAAGATAATAGATGCTCCGGTTAAATTATGCGATCTGTATGGAATGTCTTTGGTTAAAGCGTCTTGGATGTCGAATCGTTTGCATTCTTCGAGCGCGAAAATATCGCTACAAATTGATAGTCAGTTACCAATCAGAATAATAGAAAATGTCGATGAAGTTTCGAACTAGAAATTATAATTATTTTTTACCTATTTCGTTTTTTAAGCGTAAGAAGCATTAATTGGTCGATGAACTGGTTTCAGACACGTTGTGTATGATATTTCTGGATTTGACGTGCAAGAAAATTTTGTTGTCGTAAAAATGCGGACGATTTACGATTGTACATGACACAACGAATATTTGCGATGTAATACAATGGACAAACTTTCCACGTATATCACAAGAATTTAGAAACATATTGCGGCACGAACAATCCATTCACATTATTCTACACAACTTACTTCCTTCCTGTGCGACCATAAAAACTTTAGTTACCTAAGTTTTTGCAATCTGTACTACTTGAAGTTTCCCAGTGCAAACTGTCTTCTGTGCCTTCCTAAAAGAATGACTCTGAGATATTCTCAGCATGGTAATATAGCAACGGTAGTAATAAATATTACTATTACACAGACGATATCATATTAATTCAGTATATTTCTATCAATATGTTAATTAGTTATACGAATAAAAACTTTCTACGATAAATAGGAACAATCGTTAACTTTGCTCACGCTTAAATCTCGAACTTCTATATCTCAATCATTTGTTCGTTTCACAGAATTTTTAACGTTTTAAGAGAATATCTTCGTAATTTGCTCAACAAGCTCGACATCTTTCAACTTTGAAGAAATATAATTGGATTAAAGACGACAAAACAAAGACAACAGAGTTGATACACTTAATTCTTCATCCCTCTTCGTTTTTCCCTCTCGTACTAACACTAATTCTTCGTGAACCATTGTCACGACTTCCTGGTAGAACGTGACCCAGTGGAAAAGGAAGAGGAATGGCGGACCATCGGTTTTTATGTGGATCGAAGATAAGAGTCCTCGAAGAGAGACATCTTTAGCTTCAACACGATTTCACCATTAACGATCTTGCCGCGATTGCATGCATCGAATTTTCGATCGCTTACGCGACCTTCTTAAAACACAAATAAATAGATAAAAAGAAATTTTATGGAAAAACGTTTCACGGTTGTTTTCGAAAGAAATATAAAAAGTGTAGAGAGGGATGCTACAGAATAGAACTGTGAAGCACTCGGTTAAGAACTTAGGATTCTCCGGAAGAAACATCGCGAGAATGCGTAGTAGTTGGTATTGAGAAAATCCGCATTCAATTAGTCACCAGCTTGAGCGGCCCGCACTCAATTAGTTACCACCTTGAGCGGTCTACACTCAATTAGTTACCACCTTGAGCGGCCTGCACTCAATTAGTTACCAGCTTAAGCGACCCGCACTCAATTAGTTACCACCTTGAACGACCCGCACTCAATTAGTTGCCAGCTTGAGCGACCAGCACTCAATTAATTACCAGCTTGAGCGACCCGCACTCAATTAGTTACTACTTTGAGCGGTCTGCACTCAATTAATTACCAGCTTGAGCGACCCACACTCAATTAGTTACCACCTTGAACGACCCACACTCAATTAGTTACCACTTTGAGCGGCCTGCACTCAATTAATTACCACCTTGAACGACCCGCACTCAATTAGTTACCACCTTGAGCGACCCGCACTCAATTAGTTGCCAGCTTGAGCGACCCGCACCGACTTAGTTGCCAACTCATATGACCCGCATAGTCTTGTTATAATATGTCGCTATTAACTGTTATCGAGGCCCCGC